>NW_026715226.1:0-20677 GCF_029784015.1 Lycium ferocissimum | reverse complement strand
TGCTTCCTTACATCTGGTCATTGTTTCTTGATGCCCCTTTTCAAAGGTTTTTCATCCACAGGTCCCGGTTGTTTTGCGGGTAAAAGATATTCGACTAGGATGGTTAGAAGCTATCGCTGGGCTGGCAAACTCCATTTTCTTCACCGGAAGCGGTCAGAGGTCGTTATGGTGATTATGTGTATGTGTGGGCATGTCGGGGGCCTGTCCCGACTCATATGGTTTAGGTGTTTACTCTTAGTGTCCTGTGGTTAGTATGTTGAGATGTCGTGCGTTGAGTAAAGCGACCATATAGGCCGATATGTCAGTCTGACTTACTAGATTTTTGATTAATTGAATATCGTTCGCAAATTTCTATGGTTTGACTGAAAGTACCTTATTATATTTCCGAAAGATTTGTATATGCCCAGTTTCATTATGTGAATGCCAGAGGGTTCGCTCAGCTCTAAGTAAGAGCTGGGTGCCCATCATGCCCTATCGAAATTGGGGTGTGACACCATGACGGGTACCCGGGGCTAACCACCGAGCACCGCTCATGCCATTACCCATCGTACGCATCAAGCGCTCATTCATTAATCTTATACTCAAATCATAGGAAAAACCATTTTTCACTTCGAAACATAATTACCTTTATATACATAAGCCCTTTGGCTATCAAAATAATGTACATATAATAAGGACATCGTGAGACCATACCACCCACACATACGTATCTCTGTTATCTACCCTGTAGAGTCTTGAACATAAGACTCGGACAAGACCCCCAACCCCAAAACATATATATACACAAAAAGAATAAATCAATGGCACCTCCGGAATAATGAGGTGCTCTCAAAGTCTCCGTTAATAGCTCCTACGAGTCCGGATCACCTCCCTACCTACCGTGGGCATGAACACGACGTTCAAAGAAAATGTACGTCGGTCTGCACGAATTGTGCGAGTATGTAAGGCATGAATTAAATGAATATAATAGAGAAATCATTAGACATAAGATGAAGATATAACCTTTTGCTAACCTTTAAGAATGGATGAATTTCATACATATATATATATAATTGTATTACATATATCATCATAGCACATAGATCCCCATATCATATATACCATCATCGTTAACCCGTGTCCGGGTAACCATCATATGCCGCCCACTAGTGGTGTCATGCCCGGCCCTCTAGGCTTAGTGTAACCATAGCAACCCGCCTTAGCGGTGACATGCCCGGCCATCTAGGCACGGTGGCATCGTATGCAGCCCGCCCTTGCGGTGACATACCCGGCCGTTTAGGTACGGTGGAATCGCATCGTCATATACTCATCATAAACTTAACATTATTATACATCTCATAGGCATATCATGAACTTATCATAACTTAGCGTCATTATACCTTTATCATCAAAACATACATTAGGACTTGAAGGCAACTATGGCTATGTCGGGGTGACATAAGGTCATGAACCCCCGATTACATTATGGAGTGATCATAATCATTGTATCTCACCTTAAGGGGACTAACATTTTAAGGTGAGTGCACATAATGAAAAACATCAATGGAACCATACTTAGGATCATTAACCTCATGGACATTGTATATTACTCTAGGATTCTTTATACTTAACTCATCATCATCACTATGATGCTCGTATCGTATCTCCTTCCTTTATCATATGCGTATGTAGCTCTTTATAGTCATGGACTCATAATTTCCGTTATTTAGAAAGATCATGGGAAAGTAGGAAGATTCATGCCATAGGAGTCATGCCTTAGAAGGAAAAGATTAGCCGTACATACCTCTTTTGTTTAACAATTCTCTCGCCTAATTGTTCTCCTTCAATGCTAAGCGTTTTGTACCTTCAAGAGAATTCGCATCAACATTAGCTAATCGATTATATGAACGTGCTTACTAATGCTAGTAGAAAATTGGGCAAGATTTTCTCGTTCATACAACTTTTCCCATATTACATATCAACTCCCAAACATCCATAACAACATTCACAATATTATAAGCAACAATCATCATTCATTTACATTATCCACATTTCACAATTTCACTTCAATTCCTCCATAATCATGGTCATAGTTCACTATTGCGTTTTCTCACATATAATACTTATCCCATGTTATAAATGTCACTTATAGCATACTTACAATCACAACATATCAATATTCATGACTCATTCCAAACTACCACTCAAAATTTCATTATTCCTATCTTTATGACCCATTTTCTATCTCCTTCCATAATCTAAGTCTTTAAACCTCTCATTACTTTAAGCAACATGAAAATATCATAAAACTTACCTTAGATAGTGTAGGAATAAGCCTTGAGTGGAAATACTTCTCTTGCACCAAAACCCTAGTTCACTCCCATTGGAATTCCTTGGCTTGGATGAACTTCAATGAGTTTCATACACTTGATTTTGTTGGTTTGATGAAGTTGACCACAAATATCTCTTGGGTTCTTGTGGATGAAGAGTGGAGAGCTCTCTACAATGTTCTTGAAGTGTAAAGTGAGGAAATGAAATAAATTGATAGGAGTTGGGTCCTTATATCATTTTTAAAAATGTCCCGGCCGCATTATACAGACCAACATACTGGCCGTATAAATTATAATGGCCGTATGTATGGCCGTAGATCTGGTCCAGTGAAGGACCCATTGTGGTCACAACATATGGCCTAACATACGGCCAGTATGTTGGGCCGTATAATGTGCCGTCTTTCCGAACTCTTTCTCGTCGACTCGTTTGATCTCCAATCCTAATTGAACCTTCTTAACACTTTTTTAACACCTCATTACCAATCTAAGGGGAATTATATCTCTTCTCGAAAACATCATTAAGTCATCATTAATTCGATACTCGCAAATCCTACCCGACACACAACATATACCTTGCTTTCCTTCACAACTTTCTTCCCTTACCTCAAATGTCTTTGAAATCTTGATTAGGATCATCAAATGTTATTTCTCACTTATCAAAACATCGTATACGTTGTTCCCTTCGTTAGTCTATTCACTGCACGTTAATGGGAAATTTTTGAGGTTTAACACCCTTCTTGAACAATACAATACCTCCTCACCTTAATTCTCCTCTTATTCAACCCCTCTTGTTTCTTTCCAGTTGTCAACCTTGATGTGGTTTTATTCCTAATCAACTTACAATTCATTTTGTGTTACCCGTTTCTCATTTTTCTCTTTTTCGTTTTCTTTTTTTTTCATATTTATATACGCAACCACCACATCGAATCCCAACTAGCAAACTCCACCACCCCCAACTTATGTTCTTAACATCTACTTCACATTTATTTCACCCCCAACTTAGACATTTTGCCTCATCTTTCTAGTAGCATCAAGGAGGGAACGGGTGTGAAGATGGATTGATTTCATAAAGGGTATGGTTTCATTATTGGCTAGCCAAGAAAAAGGTCAACAGGCTCAAAAAGGGAAACTAGGGATGTTAACAATCACATGGTCAGGCTTATATAGGCAAAGTGACTATTCACGAAGAAAGCCTAAGATTATCTCACAATCACACCCACTGTCGGATTCCAACATGACTAACCGGGCAAGTTCTAGATTATACATGCATAAATAGAACAAAACTAACAGCTCACACACACTCTAGCATAAGGACGATCACATACAATTTTGACCTCCTAGGTATTCATTCGTTGCACACAGTACCCCAATAATATAACAATGTCATACAAAGATTCAATTCATGTCAACCAATTGCTTGTTTTGCGCATGCATTTTACAAAATTTTGTAGGGGTCCAAAATTTCCAACAAACCACAAATCTGTGTCGTAGATATACCTTATTGCATTGAATTCTCTCTGCTCCTGTTTTACGATACAACCTACGGACCGTAACTTGTATCGTAAAACAGTTGCTTCAGTTCCAAAACTTTCTGTCCCAAATCTACGAAGGGGTTTATGGACCGTAATTTTTTTT
Organism: Lycium ferocissimum; assembly: GCF_029784015.1. NCBI lineage: Eukaryota > Viridiplantae > Streptophyta > Magnoliopsida > Solanales > Solanaceae > Lycium > Lycium ferocissimum. The sequence goes on along the minus strand of NW_026715226.1, from coordinate 16,733 downwards.
ACGGACCGTAATTTTAATTCGATTCTCGTAAATCCTACCCGACACACAACATATACGTTGCTTTCTTTGACAACTTTCTTCCCTTACCTCAAATGTCTTTGAAACCTCGATTAGGATCATCAAATGCTATTTCTTACTTATCAAAACATCGTATACGTTGTGCCCTTCGTTAGTCTATTCACTGTACGTTAATGGAAAATTTCCGAGGTGTAACACCCTCCTTGAACAATACAATACCTCCTCACCTTAATTCTCCTCTTATTCAACCCCTCTTGTTTCTTTCCAGTTGTCAACCTCGATGTGGTTTTATTCCTAATCAACTTACAATTCTTTTTGTGTTACCCGTTTCTCATTTTTCTCTTTTTTTTTCTTTTTTTTTTCATATTCATATACGCAACCACCACATCGAATCCCAACTAGCAAACTCCACCACCCCCAACTTATGTTCTTAACATATACTTCACATTTATTTCACCCCTAACTTAGGCATTTTGCCTCATCTTTCTAGTAGCATCAAGGAGGGAACGGGTGCGAAGATGGATTGATTTCACAAAGGGTAAGGTTTCATTATTGGCTAACCAAGAAAAAGGTCAACAGGTTCAAAAAGGGAAACTAGGGATGTTAACAATCACATGGTCAGGCTTATATAGGCAAAGTGACTATTCACGAAGAAAGCCTAAGATTATCTCACAACCACACCAACTATCGGATTCCAATATGACTAACTGGGCAAGTTCTAGATTATACATGCATAAATAGAACAAAACTTACAGCTCACACACACTCTGGCATAAGGACGATCACATACATTTTTGACCTCCTAGGTATTCATTCGTTGCACACAGTACCCCAATAATATAACAATGTCGTACAAAGATTCAATTCATGTCAACCAATTGCTTGTTCTGCGCATGCATTTTTCAAAATTTTCTAGGGGTCCAAAATTTCCAACAAACCACAAATCTGTGTCGTAGATATACCTTATTGCATTGAATTCTCTCTGTTCCTGTTTTACGATACAACCTACGGACCGTAACTTGTATTATAAAATAGTTGCTTCAGTTCCAAAACTTTTTGTCCCAAATCTACGATGGTGTTTACGGACTGTAATTTTTTTACGGACCGTTGAACTCCACTGTTGAATACACTGTGAACACACATGCATCTCTGTCACCAATCTACGGTCTCTTTTACGGACCGTATGTCTTTTACAGTCCGTTCAAAACAACATGCCACAGTTAAAGAACAATCCCAAATAAGTCAAAACTACTCTACTAAACCTAAGCAACAACCGAAACATGCCAGCTTCAACAAAATAAAGCCCCCGTCAGGAAAAGAACTCTGGAAAAGAAAAGCCGAGGGGGTTCCTAAATACATATTTACACTAATTTACACTACAACAATATCAAATAGTCCCACCCCCAACTAAAGAATCATGCACTGCCCTCAGTGCATCAATGTAGGCATGGAAAAGACAAAGGTTAGGACTACCTGAGGCGCACTAGGCGCGATGCTCCTCCTGCTGTGCCCCCACCGCATCAGTATCAGTAGGTGCTGGATCAATAGTGCTACTAGGAAGCTTGGACTGACTCTATGGAAGTGGGTTCGCTGTTGGGACAGTCGTCCCAGCCTCCTCAGGTACCACAATACTGGGTACTGTCTGCTCAACAGGGGGATTTATACTGCTTGATGCCCCCGTGTAATGGAAGTCAACTATAGATAACCGTGTGGCTTTCTTTGGCTGACGCTCTTCTATTTCAACTGGGTCTGGCCCCTCCTCATCTTCGCCAGATCTCGACCTCTTGCCTCTATCTTGGGCTGAGGGCTCCTCCCTTGAAAGTCGTACCACTGGCACTAAAGATGCCAAATCAATCGGCATTGCTGGTTAAGGGGGGTCTTCCAACACTCCCCCCTCTTTTACTTGAAGCGCAAGGACATCTTCCTTCAACTAATTAATCTCCTTCTTCACTGTTTTCATCTCAGTAGTAGACGACACTTTTTCCAACTCAAGGACTCTCCTCTCAATGCCGTCAATTCTGGAGTGAATTTGATGGTGTGATTAGGTGAGGGACTCATGTAGCGGCTCCATCTCCTTTTGGACTGCCCGTGCTATAACCCCTTCCAACTACTCTAATAGGCTAGTGATCTGTCGATCGGCTCTGTCTGCCTTTACATAAGAGTCATCGAAGTTTTGCGTGTTAAATGGAATCATTACACTTCCAGGAAGTGCTATAGAAGTGGAGGTGACTCTAGTAGTAGGTGGGGAATTCGTGGAGACCCGCTTAGTGGCAATCTCAGGGGCTGCTAAAGCGGTAGGACCCAAAGATGACTAGGGAACCGCTGGGGGAGCTGGTGCTATCATAGTGGCGGTCTCAAGAACCTCTTGGGTCTCCTCTGATGTCGTGCCCTTTTCCCCATTTTGGTCGGACTCATATTGCACAAATTCTGGTGCCGCCACACCACCTCGGGCTACCGCCAGCCTGACCTTAATATCTTTATCTTAGCTCTTTATCAAGCTATAGACATGCTTTGCCTCATATCTGTGATCCCAGAGAGAACTCAATGCAATAAGGTATATCTACGACACAAATTTACGGTCAGTAGAATTTCTGCAGTCCGTAAATCTATGCGTATATATACCTTCTCCGTAATTAGTTACCCAAACTTCCCCAGTGACTCATATTCATTCAAGACTTATTTCTTGTCATAACCCAACCGGAGGGCCATGACGGGCACTCGGAGCTAACCTACCGGGCACCTCTCATCATACTCCCACAATCACATTTAGGTGAGCCACATGGCTAACTCGCAATCCTACATACCAATAATACAATTTCCATTGAGCTAAGGCACTTTTATATCAACATCATCAACTATGCCCACGTACATATACAAAAGCCGACGTGGCTAACAGAATGATATACAAAATATGAGCCGACAAGGCTAAAAGACATCTAACTATACATAACTATCTACGAGCCTCTAGGAAGAGTATGTAACATCATAAGGATGGGACATGACCCCTCTATGCCCATATATATACACAAAAGAATAGTACCAACAGCTGCAGCTCCGAATCAAATGGAGCTCCGCTAGATGATCTCTGAATAAAGCAGCCTAAGGATCAAGTCTGTCTCCCTGTCCACATGCGGGCATGACGCAGCGTCCACAAACAAAAGGACGTCAGTACTAATAATGTAATGAGTATGTAAAGCATAGGTAATAGCATCATAAAAGAAGGAATGATAACATGAGATAGGAGAGCCATTAGTACCTATTGAGGTGTTCATCATATTTACTTACCCTTTTCCTTGAAGAAGACTTTTCATACATATACATATACATATACATATATATATACTTAGCATCATCGTTATGACATACCCGGCTTTAATAGGACTCGGTGTGTAACATACCCAGCCTTAATAGGACTCGGTGTTATTCATACCTGAGTCTTTTTTGGAGGTGGAAATAAATATGGATACTTAAACTTCACGTCTTCCTTAGTTTCTCAAGTCATTTCCTCTCTATTATTATTTCTCCATAAGACTTTAACCGAAGCTACGTCTTTGGTTCTGAGTCATCGAACTTGTCTATCTAGAATGACAATGGGAACTTCTTCATAAGACAATTGTTTAGTGAATTGGACATCATCTACTGGTACAATTTGGGAAGGATGTCCAATGTACTTGCGAAGCATCGATATATGGAAAACGGGATGGACTGACTCCAAATCCGAAGGGAGGTCCAACTCATAAGCCACTTGGCCTACCTTGCGTACAATCTCATAAGGCCCAATATACCGAGGAATAAGCTTGCCCTTTTTACCAAATCTCATGACGCCCTTCATCGGCGACACCTTCAAGAATACCCAATCTTTCACTTGGAACTCTAAATCTCGTCGAAGATTATCTGCATAGGATTTCTCACGACTCTGAATTTTTAATAATCGATCCTGTATAAGCTTAACCTTTTCTATAGCTTGCTGGACCAAGTCTGGCCCTATCAATTTAGTTTCTCCCACTTCAAACCACCCAATTGGCGATCTGCACTTGCGCCCATACAAAGCCTCATACGGGGCCATTTAAATGCTAGAATGATAACTGTTGTTATAAGCAAATTCAATAAGTGGTAAGTGATCATCCCAACTACCTCCAAAATCCAACACACATGCCTGCAACATATCCTCCGGAGTTTGGATACGCTCGGCTGCCCATCGATCTGTGGATGAAATGTTGTACTAAAGATCTTGAGTCCCCAAACCTTCTTGAAAAGATTTCTAGAAATTGGCTGTAAGCTGTGTCCCTCTATCAGAAATAATAGATATTGGAACACCATGAAATCGTGCTATTTTCTTGACATGAAGCTTTGCATAATCTTCCGCTACATATGTGGTTACGACCGGTGAAATGAGGGCGACTTCGTGGTCTACATCCAATTACCAATATAGAATCATACTTTTATTGAGAACGAGGTAAGCATGCAATGAAATCCATATTTATCACTTCCCATTTCCAAGTCGGAATTTTCATAGCTTGCAACAATCCACCAGGCTTTTGGTGTTCAATTTTCACTTGCTGACAATTAGGACGTTGAGCCACGAACTCTGCTATGTCTTTCTTCATTCCATTCCACCAATAATGGATTTGATATCATGATACATTTTTGTTGCTCCGGGACGAACAGAATAGCGGGAACAATGGGCTTCTTTCAAAATTTGATGGTGTCATCCTGCAACATCGGGAACGTACAACCTGCCTCGACATCAAAGAACTCCATCGCCAGAAATCTCAAAGGATGACTTTTCCTTCCGAGGAAGTGTATTTTTGTACTGGCGCTCTTTCACCTCAACTACTAGTGATGAGACAGCTGAATTCTGAATGGTAGCTCACCTATTGCCCGAATCCATTACCCGAACTCCTAGACTAGCTAACTGCTGGAGCTCATGAGCTAAATTTCTTTTCTCTAGCTGAAAATCATATAAGCTACCCATAGATCTATGGATAAGAGCATCAGCCACAACCTTCGCCTTCCCAGGATGATATAGGATGTTAACATCATAATTTTTCAACAACTCCAACCATCGCCGTTGTTGTAAATTCAATTTTTTTGCTTGAAAATATATTGAAGGCTCTTGTGATCCATATAAATATCCACACGGACACCATAAAAATAATGTCTCCACATCTTCAATGCATGAATCACCGCAGCTAACTCAAGATCATGGGTTGGATAATTTTTCTCGTGTTTCCGCAATTTCCTTAAAGCATAAGCAATCACCTTGCCATGCTGCATTAATACACATCCTAACCCAACGCCTGAAGTATCACAATAGACTACATAGCCCCCCGATCCTTCTGGAAGTGTTAGAACTGGCGCCGAAGTTAATCTATTCTTTAACTCTTAAAAACTGCGTTCACAAGCATCCGTCCAATGAAACTTGGTTAATTTCTGAGTTAGCTTTATCAATGGTGCAGAAATAGAAGAAAAGCCTTCTACAAACCTTCTGTAATAACCTGCCAAGCCCAGAAAACTACGAACCTCCATAGGTGTTGTAGGCCTTGGCCAAGTCTTCATAGCCTCAATCTTTTAGGTATCCACCTGAATACCATCGGCTGAGATAATATGCCCCAAGAAGGTCACCGAATTCAACAAAAACTGACACTTTGAAAATTTTGCAAATAGCTCTCGAGTTTGAAGAATTCTAAGAACCGTACATAAATGGTCTGCATGATCTGCCTCGGACCGAGAATATACTAGGATATAGTCAATGAACACAATCACAAATAAGCCTAGGAAAGGCCTGAACACATTGTTCATCAAATCCATAAATACTGCCGGTGCATTAGTTAGCCCAAATGACATTATCCGGATCTTGAAATGACCATATCTCGTTCTGAAAGCCGTCTTAGGAATATCTTCCTCCCTGACTCTCACCTGATGATAACTGGATCTCAAGTCTATCTTTGAAAACCATTTGGCACCCTGTAATTGATCAAATAAGTCGTGAATACTTTGAAGTGGATATTTATTCTTAATCGTCACCTTATTTAATTGCGTGTAATCGATACACATTCGCAAGGAGCCGTCTTGCTTTCTTACAAACAACATGGGTGCTCCCCATGGGGATGAACTATGCCTCATGAAGCCTTTTTCAAGCAAGTCCTTCAATTGTTCTTTTAATTCTTTCAACTCTGCGGGAGCCATTCTATAAAGAGGAATAGATATGGGCTTGGTATGTGGTAGCATATCAATAGAAAAATAGATCTCCCGCTCAGGTGGAAGGCCTGGAAGCTCATCTGGGAACACATCCGGAAACTCATTCACTACAGGACCGAATGTAGGGTTGGCGACTTGGCTTCTGTATCTTGAACCCGGACTAAATGATAAATACAACATTTAGCAATCATTTCACTGGCCTTGAGAGAGGAAATAAACCTACCTCTCGGAAATGTTTTATTTCCTTTCCATTAAAAAATTGGTTCTCTTGGAAACTGGAAGCGAACCATCTTTGTTCTACCATCGACATTGGCATAGCAAGAAGCCAACCAATCCATGCCCATAATAACATCAAAGTCCACCATTTTTAACTCATGTAAATCAGCCATAGTACGATGATTACAAATCACAACTACACAATTTCTATATACTCGGCTAGCTATTACCGGTTCACCAACGGGTGTCGATGCCTCAAAAGGTTTGATTGACTCCGGTTTCACCCAAAATCGACCAGCAATATAAGGAGTAACATATGACAATGTGGATCCTGGATCTATCAATGCATATACATCAAGGGAAAATACCGATAATATACCTGTGACGATATCAGGGGAGGACTCAAGATCCTGTCGCCCAGCCAATGCATAAATACGGTGCTGAGGACCACTAGAACTGGGAGCTCCTCCTCTACCACTACCACTACTAACTGGTGTCTGTGAGCCTCGCCCCGGAGGGCGTATAGATAATGTAGACCCATCAACTGAGCCTGTGGCCTGAACCGTGCCTCTACAACCTCTCGAGGGGAAATGACGCGCCATATGACCTGGCTGACCGTAGGCATAACAAACATCTGAGCTAAATAGACACTGGCCCCAATGTAACTTTCTGCACTGAGAATATCGTGGTATGGGCGATCTTGCCTGACCCGAGTCGCCCCTGTAATGAGAACCTGAAGCTCTAAAACTCTAGCTTGGCCCAGAATGAATAGATCTATCAAATCTCTGGCCCGTATATCGCGGAGGCGCACTAGCCATGGAATGGCCTCAATGCCTAGAAAACTGCTGTCTTTGCCCTCTTCTAAACTCATTAGTCAAACCCGAAGATCTAGCCCTCTTGTTACAACCTATATCAAGCTCACCTCTTTGAGGTTGTTGACTTTCCTCCAAATTCTGGGCATGGGCTTGAATGCGGGAAATGTCCATACCATCTTGAAGTGACGCAGTTAAGCACTTATCCATCAAATGTGGCCCTAAGCCACTCACAAACCGGTGCACTCTATCACCTATATCCGCTACCTTGGCCGGAGCATACCTAGCCAAAGAATTAAAGAGGAGACTATACTCTAAGGCACTCATACTTCCTTACCTAAGATTCAAGAACTTATCAGCTCTAGCCCACCGAACCTCTGGGGACGAGTAATGTCGTAGAAAAGCATCAACAAATTCTTGCCATACCGGGGGAGGTGCAGTAACTCCTCTAAAAGACATCCAAACCGTATACCAATAAACCGCAACATCCCGCAATCTATATGATGCTAACTCTACCGATTCGACGTCAAAAGCTTGCATTAACCGGAGTGTTCTCAACATTCCATCAATAAAGCCTTGAGGGTCCTCATCCGACTTTGACTCGAAGAATTTCGGAGGGTTCAAGCTAATAAAATCACGAGCTCTTGCACTAACCACCCTATCACCATGACCCATCCCTGTCGCTGGGCCTGAGCGACGACTAACTGAGTTAGCAAATGAATGGCCTCTTTCACATCTTGGCCCGAAGCATTTGGTGGAGGAACTGAGGGTGCTAGAGCTGGGGCCGAGGCTCCCTCATACTCCTCCGAAGCAGGTAATGAATGAGAGAACCGAGATGAAAGCTCATTCTGAGACTCACCCTCCTCAATAACTGTCGGCGGTACTCTCTCAGTTCGCCTCCCTGTCACTGTCTTGCCCTTTTAGGCCGCTGTAGCTTTTCTCTTTACAGGCATCACTGAAATACATAACACACGGTTAAGAAAGAGAAATCCTTATATCATGGCTCTATTGCATGATTTATGAAGAAAAAAGATCATTCATTCATAAATGGCCGCAGCCTCCTGTTTATAAGTATGGCGCACAACACACCCATAAACAAGACTCTACTGGATACGGCTCATAGACACACCCTAGTACGAAACTGCTCTGAAACCACTTTTATCGCGATCCAACCGGAGGGCCATGACGGGCACCCGGAGCAAACCCACCGGGCACCTCTCATCATACTCCCACAATCACATTTAGGTGAGCCACATGGCTAACTCGCAATCCTATATACCAATAATAAAATTTCCACCTAGCTAAGGCAGTTTTATATCAACATCATCAACTATGCCCACGTACATATACACAAGCCGACTAGGCTAACAAAATAATATACAAAATATGAGCCGACAAGGCTAAAAGACATCTAACTATACATAACTGTCTACGAGCCTCTAGGAAGAGTATGTAACAACATAAGGACGGGAAAGGACCCCGCCATGCCCATATATATACACAAAATAATAGTACCAATGGCTGCAGCTCCGAATCAAATGGAACTCCACTAGATGATCTCTGAATAAAGCAACCTAAGAATCAAGTCTGTCTCCCTGTCCATCTGCGGGCATGAAGCAGCGTCCACAAACAAAAGGACGTCAGCACTAATAATGTACTGAGTATGTAAAGCATAGGTAATATCATAATAAAAGAAGGAATGATAACATGAGATAGGAGAGCCATTAGTACCTATTGAGGTGTTCATAATATTTACTTACCTTTTTCCTTGAAGAAGACTTTTCATATATATACATATATACTTAGCATTATCATTATGACATACCCGGCCTTAATAGGACTTGGTGTTATTCATACCCAACTGCAGTGGTTTGTGCATAGATATATAGCATTTCATAAGAAGAAGCATCATCATTTTCACTATATCTTTCCCTTAGAAGATTAATTTTCATAGGATGGAATCAATAGTATCATGAAAGTGTCAAGAACTATGAGCTTTAGTGATTCTTGGAATCGAAGTCATCATGGAAGACATTATGGAATTCACGTGAAGGCAAGCGACAAATGGGAACATGCCTTAAGAAGAAGGGTTAGCCGTACATACCCTTATGTCTTCTTAACTACTTAACGTTCACCTCCAAAGCTCGAGAGATCTACATTTAAAAGGATTCATACCATGGTTAAGTCTTAAAGACACTCTTAAATTCAAACTAGAAAAATTCATGAGTTAATGAAAATTGGGTAGCATTTTCCCTGTTTCATCGACTTCCACCATATTGCAAAACAACTCCCCAACAACTATAATAACATTCACAATATCATAATCAAGTAGTCATATTCCATTAAGTCTCAAAACTCATTCTCATACTATATTTATATCAACAAGTTTACACCAACCCTTTGAACAATTGCATACAACACTTCCTTGTCATTATTATCACCCTTCACAATGAGATTATACTCATAGTATTCTAAGAATCATATCTCAAGCTAATTTACTACTCAAAATATCATTAATTCTACATTAGAGCTTCATTTTCTACTTTCTTCCCTCACCCAAGTTATTCAACAACCTAGCATGCTTAAAAACATGAAATAAACATGAAAAATAACCTTTTATCTCATAGGAATGAGCTTTGGATCAAGTTACCAACTTATATGAAAACCCTAGCTTCAATACCAAAAAAATTCTTGAAGTCTACCAACCCTAGTGAGTCTCCCAACACATGGATATCTTTATTCTTGCTATTTGATCTTTGATTTCTCTTGGGTTTGAGTGGAATATACTTGGGCGAAGGTTCTAGAGCTTTTAAGAGTTTAGGATAAGTGGGAAATGAAAAATAAGACAAGGGTCGTCCATATATAAAAAGAAAAAAAATTTCCCGACCCGATTATACGGCCATTTATACGGTCCGTATAAATTATTCGGTCCGTATAAATGGACCGTATAATACACCATGGTTTCACCCTTCACTAGAATGGTTATATGGACCATTATACGGGCCGTATAAATAAGTGGCCGTATAACCCAAATTTTTCCGAAACTTTCTCTCGTCGATTCGTTCAACCTCCAATCCTTATGGAACCTTACTAACACTTATATAACACTTCATTAACTATCTAAGAAGCCTTATAGCTCCTCCTCAAGACATTACTAAGTAATTATTAGCGCAATTGTTACAAAACCTTCCCTAACATGACTTACATTTCACTTCTTCGACGAACTTAGTTTCCACCGATTCATATGACTTCAAAATTTTGTGGTACGCACTTTAAGCTAGCTAATACTCTCCTTAATCTCATAAGGACTTCATATTCACCTTAAGCTCGCGTTAGTCCACTCACAATGCAACAAGTCTGAAATCCCCGAGATTTAACATTTTTACAGATGAAACCCTGTTATTTTGCTCGTATCTTGTCGGGGTTACTCAGACTTCACCCCAATCTACACTTTTTCTCATTCAAGCATTTTATCGAACAGTTGGTGGGCATAACGAATTGTTATATCAATTACGATATTGACACTCGAAATTCCTACCAACCCAATAGGGGTTTCGAATACTCATTCCTAATGAGTCCAATTCTATGCACAACACAACCAAATCCCCACCACATTTATTTTAATATTCTACACCCTATACAATAAGATTTTGAGAAATCACACAACAAGGTCATCGAGAGACACATGGCCATTCGTCCTTCTCGCTAATTTGCAAATTTAGAGCAAAATGAAAGTATGAGAGAATCAACAAACCTCGTGGAGACATGGATGATCAAATAAACACAAAGAGTACAATTTAGAAAACTATTGCTTCTTTCTTCAACTCAACGACTGCTAATGGTTTGTTCTTGGGTTTTGTGGTGAGGAGTTTTGGGTGTTGTGTAGGAAGGGAATACGTAACTGATGATTATGGGGAGTGAGAAGCGGAGTGAATTTAGGGTAGTGATTGGATAGTGGTGGAATTTGAATGGAAGAGGGAGTTTTAGGGAGTTTTGAATTTCTTTGAAGTCTTAGAGGCAAAAAATAAGAGGCAGTTTAAATATTCTTCTGTACCCTATCCGCGTTTCACTTAACATACCTGGGCCTTTTACGCTATCAATCTATGCCCGTAAAATTTGTACGGGGCGCAGATATTGACGTAAATCTTGCAACGGTGATTGATCTAACGGTCCTTGAAGCACGCTTCAATCTACGGTCCCTAAATATTTTACGATCCGTAAATGTCGGCGTATATCAAGAACAGAAAGAGCACTTACCTGGCTCATACTCTACGCTTCCATCTACGGTCCGTAAAAATTTTACGGACCGTAGATTCTGGCGTAAATCATCAACAGAGGATCATCTTTTTGCTATCTCAATCTACGCTTCCATCTACGGACCGTAGATTCTGGCATATATCAACTCCAATTTCTACACTTTGCATCCTGCACCAAAACAAACGTTGCCCTATATGCTTCAAACACAAAAAGAAAATAAATATTATAAAACCTTGCGGGTCTTCATCCGGCTTCGACCCGAAAAAATCTATGGGATTTAAACTCATGAAATCATGGACCTTGCACTCGTGGCTCTATCACCGGGACCCGCACTTTGCCGTTGAGCCTGAGCGGCAACCAACTGAGTCAATAACTGAATAGCCTCGGTCATCTGTTGACCCGAAGCACCCGGTGGAGGAACTGGAGGCATAGGAGCTGGAGTAGACACCCCTTCTTGTTCTCCTAGAATAGGCTGAGTGTGGATGGTATGGGATAGAGCCTTATTATGGGATTCACCCTCCTCTACATGTACCGGCGACACCTGTTCAACCCGTCTTCCTGCCTCAGTCTTACCCCTCTGGGCGGCTGTTGCTTTTTTCTTTACCGGCATCGCTGAAATCATAACGCACAATTAAGGACGAAGGAAATCTTATAACATAGCTCTATCGCACGATCTAATAAGAAGAAAGACGGTCATTTTTCCTAACTGCCCCACAGCCTCTTGTTTATAAGTGTGGCGCGCTTCGTACCCATAAACTAAACTCTACTGGACACGGCCCGTAGACACACCCTAGGACGAAACTGCTCTGATACCACTTTGTCACGACCCGACTAGGGGCCATGACAGGTACCCTGAGCTTACTACCGAGCACCACTCATTAAGCTAATTATCATAGCCAACCTGAACATGCACAATCTCCAAGGCAACACATACATATATACATAAGCCCTCACGGCTACGAAAAATGATATACAATGATGTATCCATGAGACAACTACTACCCACACATACGTATCTACGAGCCTCTACTAGAGTACTGAGATGTAAGGATGGGATAGGACCCCCTCATTCCCGAATATGCACACCAAATAATATATCAAAAACTGCACCTCCGGAGTAGGGAAATGCTCCTGCACAAGCAGATCTGGCTCCTAAGGATTTGGACCATCCCCCTGTCTACCTGTGGGCATGAACACAGCGTCCAAAAATAAAAGGACGTCAGTACGAATAATGTACTGGGTATGTAAGGCATATATGATAACATAATAAGGAAACATAGAAAGTATAGGAAGAAAAGATAATTGTAGCTAGATGCCTCTTGAAGAGGAATCATCCATGCTTACTTTTACATTCCAAACATATCACATATATATACATAATCTATCTGAATCAATAACATCAATAGCCCGCGTCTGTGGTAATCATGTCAGGCCGCCCACTAGTGGTGTCATGTCTGGCCACATCGGCACGGTCACATCGGCACGGTGTAATCATAAGTCGCCCACCTTAGCGGTGTCATGTCCGACCATCTAGGCACAATGTAATCATAAGCCCCCGCCTTAGCGGTGTCATGTCCGGCCATCTAGGCACAGTTTAATCTCATTATTATACACTTATCATGAGACATGCATAAGAACTCAAGTAAAAGCTACAACTTTATCGGAGTGACGTAGGGTGGAGAACCCCCGATTCCATTATGGAGTAGTCATGATCATCATGCCTCACCTTGAAGGAACTAGCATTATGAGGTGAGCCTAACAACAACGAATGACATCAAGGAACCATATAAGGATTATTGGCTTCATAAGACTATCATATCATAAGCTTTGGAGTCTCTAGAGTTAGATTCGCCATCATGATTACCATATTCATAACACATCTCTTGTCTTTGTCTCATAAGAAGCTCTTGATATTCATGGACTTATAGTTCACGGAATATAAGAGAGTTATGGAAAGATAAAGGAAGTCATATTATAAGGATCATGCCTTAGAAAAAGAACGGACTAGCCTTACAAACCTTTACGTCACTCTAGCTCTATCAATTAATTGCTTCCCTCCAATACTCACAATTCTACATTCAAGGGAATTTGTACTAAGATGAAACAACCGGAAACATCTATAGGACACCCATGATAACATAATCAATAAATTCTTCAAAATAAACATTGTTCACTTCTTAAATCCACCTCCAACATCATCCATAACCATACTAATAATACAACTTCATATTCATTCTCATATAATACTCCTTTAACCTCATTTATATTATTCACCACAAAATTGTACTCATAACACATCAAGACCTATTATTCAAGTCAAGTCATTATTTAAGAGTATCATTATTCCCATGTGTGTATTCCATATTCTCCTCCCTTCCATAATCCAAGTCTTTTAACCTCTCAATATTCTTAATAATATGAATTGAACATAAAACTTACCTTTGATGATGTAGGAATGAACTTTGGATGTAAATAAATCACTTGGAAAACCCCACTTCAACACCCAAGAGGATTCTTGGTTTCCACAAACCCTAGAGAGTATCCTTGCACTTGATTCTACTAATTCTTGGTGTTTACTCCTTGATTTCTCTTGGATATCTGATAATATAATGAGAGAATTTTTCTAGAACCTTTAAGTCTTGGAGAGAGAATGAAATATGAAAATTTGGGGTGTAACTCGTCTATTTATAGCTGGAACTAGAAAGTTCGACGAGCGGGTCGACGACCCGTCGATGGTCCGCCGACTTGCTCCGTTGACTAACACCTGAGAATCTCTGATTGCAGAAGCATGTTGACGGTCCCATCGACGTGTCGACGGTCCGTCGACTTGTTCCGTCGACTGTCGCCTGCAGGTCTCAGTCTGCAGAAACATATTGACAGTGCACAGTGGCGGTCCGTTGACATGTCGACGGCCCGTCAACCGTAACTGGTGTCTGGAGCTTTTCCTGAATCCATTCAGATCGCGTCGTTTCTATTTGTTCAACTTTTAACCCCGTAAATCATCAGGAATACCTACTGGTATACTGTTCGATTTTCTCTACCTTCAAATGTGTTTGGAATATTAATTGGAATCATCAAGTAACCCTTCTTACTGGTAGGGACATCATATACACCTTAACTTACGACAGTCTATTCCTTTGCACAACGACATGAAATTTTTCGAGGTGTAACACTGTTCTCCCCTTAGGAACATTCGTCCTCGAATGTTAAGTTCTCGGGGATTTTACAGAAATTTCGCCAGAGTTTCCCCTGTAATATGGCACTACCACCCTGTCACAACAACCCACAATAACATCGCCTCACAGGGCTACAACATAATGGCAAGAAAATGTGGCCACACACGACCAAAAGTATTTAAAAGAAAGCATTACCTACCTTGTGATGATGGCATTTCATATTGAATCTCTTCCGGGGGAGGAAACAAATGTGGATACTTGGACTTTATGTCTTCTTCCGCTTCCCAAGTCATCTCCTCTCGGGTAATATTTCTCCACAAGACATTAACTTAAGCTACTTCTTTGTTTCTAAGCTTCCGTACTTGCCTATCTAGTATGGCAATGGGTACCTCTTCATAAGCCAACTTCTCCGTAACTTGAATATCCTTCACTGACGCTATTCTAGCTGGATCTCCAACACATTTGCAGAGCATTGATACATGAAAAACTGGATGGACTAATTCAAGTTCTGGAGGTAAGTCCAGTTCATAAGCTACTTGGCCGATCCTGTGGACTACCTTATAGGGTCTAATATATCAAGGACTCAATTTTCACTTCTTGCCAAATCTCATCACACCTTTCATCGGTGATACCTTCAGGAATACATAATCATCAACCTGGAACTCTAAGTCTCGCCGACTATTGTCCGCGTAAGATTTCTGGCGACTTTTGGCTGTTAACAATCGATCTCGGATAACCTTGATCTTTTCCACCGCTTGTTGGATCAACTCTAGACCTATTAGTTGTACCTCTCCTACTTCAAACCATCCAATTGGAGATCTACACTTCCTTCCATATAAAGCTTCATACGAGGCCATCTGAATACTGGAATGATAGCTGTTGTTGTCTGCAAACTCGATAAGAGGTAAGTGATCATCCCAACTACCTCCGAAATCTAGCACACATGCCCGCAACATATCTTTCAAGGTCTGAATGGTACGTTCAGCTTGTCCATCCGTTTGTGGATGAAATGCTGACCAGTTCACTTGAAGTTCCCAAACCTTCCTGAAAAGACTTTAAGAATTTAGCAGTATATTGTGCTCCTCTGTCAGTAATAATAGACACTGGGAAACCATGAAGTCGCACTATCTCCTTAAGATAAAACCTTGCATAACCTTCTACTGAGTATGTAGTTTTGACCAGAAGAAAATGGGTTATTTTTGTAAGTCTATTTAACGACACCTATATAGAATCATACTTATGCCGAGAACTATATGTAAACCCGCAATAAAATCCACATGTTAATGTCACGAATTCCAACTGAGGGTGCAACGACGGGCACCCGTTAGCACCGGGACCCGGGCACCTCTCAACATACTTTCACATTTACATCTAGGCGAGCCACATAACTAAATCATACTTTTCATTTATCAATCATAACAATCCCACTGGGCACACACACATCTATATCATCATTAGTATCTATGCCCATATCAATGTATATAAGCCGACGAGGCTAACAAAATGATATCCAAAATATAAGCCGACGAGGCCAAATACATCTAACCATATACACACATGTTCTACGGAGACTCTATGCTGAGAGTATGTTATATCATATGCGGGACAGACCCGCCGTGCTCCATAAATATGCACACAAAAGAATCAATACTCAAAAGCTGAAGTTCCGAATGAAATGAGCCCGCCATGTAGTCCCCGAGTAATGAAGCTATGGATCAAGCCTCGTCTCCCCGGCCACAGCGGCATGAACGCGCCGTCTACAAACAAAAGGACGCCAAGACGTTAGAATGTATTGAGTATGTAAAGATGATCGAAACATCAATATGAAAGATAATAGACAACATATGAAATAGTAATGGGATGGGAGATAATAATATCATCGTCGTAACACTTCTTCTTTCATAGGGATTCCATTTCTAATTGCGTATCCGTGTACATACATCCATATTCTTATCCGTATTCGTATCCGTACTCATTTACATTTCATATCCATTTTCATATTCGTAGTCATATTTCCACTCATACTCATAGTCATATCATATACATATCATGT
>NW_026715225.1:0-20683 GCF_029784015.1 Lycium ferocissimum | reverse complement strand
AGGGCCAATATGGCCTCTTTGGAGTTTTCATGAATCTTAGGTGAAATTCCCATTTTGCCTCGACTTTTCGCATTATTACGCGTTTAAGCCCCTTCAACCTTCCACATTATTTCCATTGACCATTTTTGAAATTTCTCTTTTTACCCTTAACCTTCCTCGATAATTACTGCACTAATGTTTCCATAATCGACATATTCATACTAACAAGATCAAATATGGCCTTATTTCTTACAAATCACAACATGTCAAATTTCCCGAACGTGCAAGCTGCCGGGATGTAACGGTTAGTTCTTGCCTTTTCTTCTTCACTTCACACGTCCACTAAAGCTTCCCAAGTGAAAACGGATGCTCCAATGATTCAAATAACGACTCCACGTTAATAAGCGCCATTGAATTAGTTGTTTTGCTAGAAGAATCAAATTTTTCCTATGGCTAATTCTTGGTCTTGACTTTGCACCTCTATGGCCGAACCTCCACTTTTTCTCTCTTCTCCTTGTTTTCTTGATTTTCTAGAAAATGAAATGAGGACAGATGACTTAGTCATCTTTTAATTGTCCAATATAAATTAATTCATGTGGCCGTGGCCCCGCAAGTAATTGGCCGGCCACTTTGTACTTTAATTAACATGATTTGCAAGTTGTCTTAATTCCTTCTTGGCCCCAAATATTTCCTTAATGTTTTCATGCCAACAAAGTCATATACACCACTTATTTAAAACAAAGTGTGATTAAAGAAAATCCCGACTTAACGTCACGGAATAATTAATATCCTAACTTGTCATATTACACTTGGATTATCCCGTTGTTAAAAATACGGGATATAACAAGTAGTATGTAGAAATGAATGAAATTCATGAAAGTATGTATGTTGGGTTGTGGCAGTGTAGGTATGTGTGTGTAGAAGTGATGAATTAATTTTATTTGGCATTTTTGGTTGATGTTGTTATGGATTCTATGTTGATAATGAAGGTTTAATGATTCAAGTTGAAGTTATAGTCGTTTGTGGCTTGTTGTAGGAGCTAATGGAATTTTAAGATAGTTTCTTGTATTTATGAAAATAATGTTGTTAACGTGTGGATTATTGATGTAGTTCATGAATTTGGAAGAAAGAAATGTGTTGTCGTTGTTCTTATGGAGTTAGGGAAGTTTCGGGTGGAATGGCATATTGGTTGGGTTGTTTGGAATATTGTGCAGATTTTTTGAAGTGTTCTTGAATCTTGTTTGAATGATCTTGGATTAGTACTTAAATGTGCGAGCGTTGATGTTGGTTTGAATGTATGTAGTTGGATTGAATGTAAATGGAATGTTGTCGAATTATGTAGAAAAGATGTACTAATGTTAGAATGTGTTTTGAATTGATTGTTGATATTGCTAATATGATTGTTGGTGTTGTTGTTGATGATTTGGTCGAGTTGGATTCTCGGGGTTGTTGAATTTATAGGGGAAATGCTGCCCAAATTTCTATAAATAAAGTGCTAGTTTGGACTTGAATCCCTAAGTATCTATAACTAATGTTTGGTAGCAAATGATGTTGTTGTAGATCTTGGGCCTTCGAAGACTTAAGTTTGGATTAGCTTAGGAAGCGGACGAGGTATGTAAAGCTTACCCTTTCTTTTGGCATGTCTTAGTTGCAAGTAGGCTATGATACGAGCCTCGGGGTAATTCTATTCTTACGATCCGAGCATGACTACGATTCTTATTCGCTTCTCGACTTTCGCATTCTTAATATAGTCGAGTTATGGTTTTTATGTCTTTTGTATGATTGGATTTCCAAATGTTGCATAAAGAGATTTTGTTCGTAAAGGATTACTTGACTACGAACGGCCAATGGCACTTTCATAGATAGGCTCGGATCGCTTGAAACGTTCGTAGATGATTTTATAACGATAATATCTCCAACTTTCATAGGCGGAGCTCGGATTGGTTTGATGCTGGTCAGCGGAACTTTTCTATGTTTGGTTCTAACGGCATTTTGAAAGAACTTAGCATGACTATCGTTTGATACTCGAGTGATGATTTGTCTACTTATCTATGGAGTCTGTAATGATGATTTATATGCATATGGTCTCTCACTACTCTGCTCGTGCGAGCTGTTGTTACCTCTTTCACCGAGTCCCGGGCCGGGTATGTATTCGTGCACAGTTCACTGTATTATTCACCGAGTCCCTCACTAGAGGGCCGGGTACGGTATATTTGATGATATGATGATGGCGCCAGCTCACAGGATGGGCCGAGTATGATATATATATGATGGAGGCAAGGATCTCCTCCACCCGAGTCCGAAGAGGTAGGGTAAGTTATTCACAGGTCCCTCTAGAGGGGTCGGGTGCAGTATGTATTTGATCACTTCAGGGCCCATCACTAGAGAAGCTAAGATGCGGTATATATATGTATATATGATGACATGATATGATGATGACATGATGATATGATGATTCTATTTGCAGGAGTCCACTGGCTAGAGTAGGGTACGGCATATATATGATGACGACATGATGATATGATGATATTAATTACAGAGGTCCCCACGCGGTAGGGACACGTATATATATGCGTATGTACATGATGATGATTTGCCTATGTTTCTAAGTCCATGACGAATTGGATATGATATTGATATGAATGATTTATGTTTTGAAAGGCAAGCCTCGTGGTTTTACGTTCTTTTACTAGTTTTCAATATTCCTTACTTGATGCGATTCTTTCTTGCATTCCATGCTTTACATGCTCGGTACATGTCCAATCTTGACCCCGCTCTTCGGGGGGGGCTGCGTTTCGTGCCCGCTACATCTGATCATTTTGGTGACCCATGGGATTTAGGACATCCGTCACTATCTTGAGTGCTCCCGCATTCGAACCTATATTGTTATTGTGGTACGAACCTTTTGTTGTATATGTATGTGTTTATTCGAGAACGGCGGGGCCCTGTCCCGTCATATGATTCTGTTGTTACTCTTAGAGGTCTGTAGACATACATGTGGGTTGTGATTAGTTACTGTTCGGTTGTGTTTGTGTGATTTATGTTTGGGCGTCCCCGTTTGCAGTGGCAGCCTCGTCGGCTGCGTGTACATATGTTTTGGGACGTTGTGTATATTATGACAGCCTTGCCGGCTTATATGCGATATGTATACATATGTTTATAGATACGACAGTTTGAGACGGCGATTGACCGGTGTATGTATATAAGTTATTTATATGCTGAGTATGGTTAACAGGTGTGTACGGGTGTCTAGCTCGGGCACTAGTCATGGCCCACGGGGTTGGATCGTGACAGTGTGAATTGTTGGTGTAGTTCATGAATTTGGAAGAAAGAAATGTGTTGTTGTTGTTCCTATTGAAATTGGAAGGTTTCGGGTGGAGTAGTATGTTGGTTGGGTTGTTTTGAATAGTGTGCGGATTGTTTGAAGTGTTCTTGAATCTTGTTTGAATGGTTTCGGATTAGTACTTGAACGCGTGAGCATTGATGTTGGCTTGATTATATGTGGTTGATTTGAATGTAAATGGAATGTTGTCGAATTGTGTAGAAGAGAGTTGCTAACGTTAGAATGCGTTCTGAATTAATTGTTGATGTTGTTAATATGGTTGTTGGTATTGTTGTTGAAGATTTGGCCGAGCAGAATTCTCGGCGGTGTTGAATTTATAGGGGAAATGCTGCCCGAATTTCTGTAAATAAAGTGCTAGCTTAGGAAGCGGACGAGGTATATAAAGCTTACCCTTTCTTTCTTTTGGCATGTCTTAGATATAAGTAAGATATGATACGAACCTCGGGGTAACTCTATTCTTAAGATCGGAGCATGTCTACGATTCTTATTCACTCCTTGATGTTAGCATTTTTAATGTAGTCGAGCTATGGTCCTTGTGTCTTTTGTATGATTGGATTTCAAATGTTGCTTAAAGAGTTTTTGTTCCTAAAGGGTTCTATGTCGAATAAGGTCCGTAACTTGCATAGACGGGCTCGAATCGCTTTGATTGGTCCGTAGAAGATTCCATAACGAGTAATGCCCGTAACTTTCGTAGGCGGGCTCGGATTGGTTTGATACGCGTCTACGATCCCTCAAATTTCTTTAATGCGGTCTAATGGTATTTAGAACGGATTTGATATGACTATCGTTCGATGCTCGAGCATGATTTGTCTACGTATCTATTGAGTCTTAAAGCCGATTTATGCATATGATTTCTCAACTACTCGCTCGTGCATCTTGTTATTACTTCTTTCCCGAGTCCGGGCCGGACATATATTCGTGCACAACTCCCTGCGTTGTTCACCGAGTCCCTCACTAGATGGTCGGGACACGTTATATGTATATATATGCATTACGGTGTTATGATGTGTTATGGCGTTATGATGTGTTATGAGATTATGTCGGGTTACGGAGTTATACAATATTAAAAGAGTATGATGTGTTATGGCGCCAAAGACGGGTGCGGACTATGTTCCGTCCCGCGAGTCCCATAATGGGCCGGATATGACATGCATGATTTATGTTTTAAAAGTAAGCATTTTGATATTCTGGATATTATACTTATTTTTTGTACTTCTTGTTCTGATTATGATCCTGTTTACCGTATTTCATGATTTGCATACTCGATGCATATTTCGTCTTCGACCACTTTCTTCGAGGTGCGTTTCATGCCCGCAGGTACAGATACTCATTTTGGTGATCCGCCAGCTAAGGATTTCCATTCAGCTATCTTGGAGCGCTCCATTGTTCCGGAGCCTATATTTTGGGTACCGACACCTTCGTTATATATATGTGTATGTATATATCTATTCAGGGGTACGGCGGGGCCACCCATCATATGATTACGTTATTACTCTTGGGGTACGTAGACACATATATGTGGGTTGTGGGTAGTCATTGGACGATTGTGTTTGGACGTCCCCCTGGTATTATGATAGCCTTACCGGCATGTGCGATATCGTACTGTGAAAGTTGTGATTGTGATATGTATATATATATATATATATATATATTGTGACAACTTTGGGCGACGTTTACTTTTCCGTATGTATAAGTTACGGTTATGCTAGCTAGGGTCGATTGTAGTTAACGGTGCGTACGAGTGCCCGGCTCGGGCACTAGTCACGACCCGCGGGGTTGGGTCGTGACAAAAGTGATATCGAGCCGAGGGCGTCTAGGATTATCTACGGACCGTGTCCGAGTCTTGTTTATGGGTGTGAAGCCGGTGCCACATTTATAAACGGAGAGGCAGGCGGGGGCATTGAGGAATCGTGACCTTTCTTGTCTTAGATCGTGCGATAGAGCCGAGTCTAGGAAAGATAAACCGACACCTTCTCCCTGCGGGTAGGTACGATTGACGAGAGATGAAGAGACCCCTTCGGATAGTTTGGGTGCTAAGAAGACCCCTAGAGTATCTCCCGGACCTCGGGCTCCGAGGACCCGACGGGGAGAAGCCTCGGTTATTCTATTGAGGCCGATCCCTGAGGATCCGCGACGATTCCTCGAGTTCTTGACTCCCGGAGGAGGACCACCCAAAGGGCAGTACTATGATATTCGTCCGAGTATTCAATCCGGGGACACCGGGGAGGAGATTCTCGAGGCTGCACCGATTCTCTATGGTGGAGCACTACGTTAGACAGCCTCCTCGGTGAGTGTTACGGTTACTCCCCGCCCCTATCACCGGCCGTCGGTAAACCGGGGCGCCGGTCATCCCATACCCCTCGGCGCGGATGGGGAGACGACGAGGAGCCGGACGGCGGTGGCGGGTAGACGACGATGAGGAGTACACTTCACCTTATAGTCCACCAGATCAGACTAGAGACCGATCGACTACAGGTATATGAGTCCTTATTGGAAATTTCCTGTGTATGTGTATTTGCTGTGTGATTGTTACTTAATAGCGGCAGGTAGAAATCCAAAGGCCGATAACCAAGTATTTATAAGTAACGGCGATCAAGGTGTGTTCCTACCGTTACTGGGAATCTGGAAGTCTAGGACGGAAAGTAGTCATATCCATAGGTGAAAAGTGAATATTGAGAATCGAAAAAGGGCTAAATAGTAATTGTGGAGTCAGAAAAGTAAGAGACCCTTTCTAATTCGGAGGGAGATGTGTTATGTGAACGTTTTGAAATACGGTAAGACTTCAACTTACTCTAGATTATGTGATGAAGGTCATGCGGTGGGGTGGACGCTATCATACTAGCACTAAAGCATCATATTTCATCATAGTTCCAAAGTTAAGCGTACCGGAGTGAGAGAAATTTTTAGATGGGTGACCACCGGGAAGGTACTAAAAGTCACATGGGCTTGGACGGTGAGAGACGAATGGGAAGCTAGGGAGGAGAGACAACAGGAAGAGTTTCAGGGAGGAGAGACAAACGGAAAGCTAGTGGAGGAGAGACAAATGGGAAGCTAGGGTAGCCTAAGAAAATTAGAATATACGAGTTGGCGAAACCTTAAGAGGTCACATAGGACGAGGCGGGCGAACCGATGCAAAGAGGCCAGGAAAGGTGCATCACAACACAGAACCAAGGTAAGTTGAATAGCGTTTGGAAATATTTTGTAAGCAAGATAGTAGTAATTATATATATATATATATATATATAGGTATGTACATGATATCCCATACATGGCTATATACAAGGATATATATATTCGGCAACTACGTTGCGGTATGTGGAAGGCATTAATCGGACAGGGTAACGAAGTCCAAGTGACAAAAAAAAAAAGGGGCACAAATGTTATAAGGCAAGCGCGTTTTCACTATAGGTTAAGCTTGGGAAGGTTCTAATACCATGATGTTTGGAAAAAGAAAGAAAGTGAGTAGATGGAAGGTAAGGTGACCAAAATGTCGGAAAAGCGAAGGAGTAAGAGACGTGAGGGACAAGGCCTCCGAAGAGAGACGACGGGCAAAAGACAAGACTATATGGATGAAAATGTAAAGGTAGGCGTGTGAGAGGGATAAAGTGTGGTAGTATGGAACAAAAGAGGAATGTGTGGGGTTGAAGAACGAAGCTTCACGGTGGGACTAAAGGATAGTGACCACGGCGAGGAATGTGAAGTAAGAGGAAAAATGAATAGGCCTTGCAACGCTGCAGAAGGATATTTTTATAAAGGGACAAGTGGCTAGCCATCTTGGTATAGTGGCCTCGGATATAGAGAAGCTTTTCTAAAAGATGATTTAAGAATAGAACGGATTTGCGCGTTCGAAGTAATATCTCACTGCGAATGTGGATTGATTATAGGCAAGGACAAAGGTGACCGTACGGAATAAATATCCCCTCACTGGGTTGATGATTTATTTGACCAAAGTGCGAGGTGCTAAGTGTTTCTCGAAGAATTGACCCGCGGTCGAGCTATCACCGAGTGCGGGTAAGAGAGTGCGAATATTCCAAAGACCGCATTCGTGACCCGATATGGGCACTATGAGTTTAGGGTAATGTCTTTTAGGGCCGGCCAATGCTCCCGGCGGTGTTTATAGATCTGATGAATCGAGTATTCAGGCCGTTTCTAGATATGTTCGTGATCGTATTTAGTGATTATGTCCTGGTCTACTCACGCTCAGAAGAGGAGCATACAGACCATCTGAGGACGGTACTTGGGGTACTCCGGCACCAGAAATTGTGTGCTAAGTTCTCCAAATGTGAATTCTGGTTGACTTCAGTAGCATTCTTGGGACATACCAATGGAGCTGATGGCATGTCGGGGATACACGAAGATTGGAGACCGTAAGGGTGGCACTAGGACTTTACGACACTTACCGAGATACGTAGTTGTCACGACCCGGCCCCCCGTAGCCGTGACTAGTGCCCGAGCCGGGCACTCGTAGCCACCTATCAATTATAATCGCATCATAGCAAACATAATAGGAACTTATACGTACGATGGCACGACATCGCGCACACATATATGCATATATCATATATACGACCATATATACGAGAATACAAACACAACTGAACACGATGCTACCCACAACCCACTTTTATGTCTACAAGCCTCTAGGTAATACGAGAATATATGACGGGACGGGGCCCCGTCGTACACACGAACGGACATATACATATATACAACAGCAATGTGCACCAAAGTGTGAGCTCCGGAACAAAGGAGCACTCCAAACCGGCGAGTAGGGATCCTAAGCCGGCGGCTCACCCAAACAAGTATCTGCACCTCGCGCGGCATGAAAACGCAACCCCAGAAGAAAGGGGGGGGTACGGAATATGTAATCTTGGGCATGTAAAGCACGAAACACAATATATAGAAGATAACCGAGCCGAAATTTTACCTCTAAATAAGTATAGTAATCGGAAAATCAAAAACTTGCCTTTGAATCATGTATCACGCGTGTCAATATCATATCATCAAATCATTATATACATATAGCGATACCCGGCCCTCCGTGAGGGACTCGGTGGATGAAATTATATAATCATCATGCATAGTAATCATATAATCATATATATATATATATATATATATATATATATATATATATATACGTACTCGGCCCACAGTGAGGGGGACTCGGTGAATAAATCATCGGATGCCATCTTTGCCGCCATCCCCATATCATCACATCATCATATCATCATATAAATATATATATATACGTGCCGCCTCTACAGTGAGGGACTCGGTGAATAATGCGATGGAAACGCGCACGAATACGTACCCGGCCGGGACTCGATGAAAAGATGCATTGAGGCGTACACGGAAGCGAGTAGTGAGAAACCATATGCACATAAATCATTCCAAAGACTCGATGAAATAAATTAAGCGAACTATCATTTGAAAATCGGGACAATAGTTATATCAAATACCTTTCGGACATCACTCGGAACGTATCAAACCGAACTTTAGAAATCATGGCCACGTGTTGGAATCATATACATAACAATCCTCATTTCAGACTCGGTAAATAATAAGTAATCATACTCGGGGGTCGGAATACTAAGCATATTCGATTCTTTCCAACAAACCATTAGACTATACAAAAAGAGAACGTCTCGGGCCACGGACAAGTATCAAACCAATCAAGTCACCTATGGAAGTTAGAGTCATCATACACTACGGAATCCTTCTACGAGCATATCGAGGCGATCCTAGCCTTTTTGTGAAAGTTACGGTCGTTCGTAGTTTCAGAATCTTTTTAAAAACAAAATTTCTTATATAACATTTGAAATTCAAACATACAAAGGACACAAAGATCATAACATGACTACATTAAGAATGTTAATATCAAGAGGTGAATGAAAGTCGTAACCACGCTCAGATCGTAAGAATAGAATTACCCCGAGGCTCGTATGATTTTTCCTTTACGTCTAAGACATGCCAAAGAAAGAAAGGGTGAGCTTTACATACCTTGCCCGTTCTCCAAGCTAATCCAAACTTACGTGGACTTCCCAAGATCTACAATACACCATTAAATGCCAAACATTAGGTAAAGGCACTTAAGGTTCAATTCCAAACTAACACTTAATTCTCTGAAATTTGGGCAGATTTCCCACTGTAAATGCAACACCCCGAAATTCAACTCGGCCAAATTCATCAACAACCATACCAACAACATACCAATAACATCAATAATCAATTCTACACGTATTTTAACATTAGCAACCCTTACTACATAATCCAACAACATTCATTATATTCGATTCAACCGCTACATTCAAACCAATATTCATGCTCATACGTTCAATTACTAATCGAAACCATTCAAACAATATTCAAGAACACTTTAAACCATTCACACAATATTTCCAACAATCCAACCATACCACCCTCTCACCCGAAACCTCTCCTACCTCAACATAAACAACACAAACACATTTCTTTCTTCCAAAACTCATAAACTACACCAACAATCCACACATTAGCAACATTATTCTTATAAATGCAAGAAACTATATTAGAATTCCATCAACTTCGACAATAACTACAAACGAATATAACTTCAACTTAAATCATTAAACCTTCATTTCCACCATAGAATCCACAACACAACATTCCAAACATACTAAATAAAATTGGTTTTTCATCCCTACACAATACAACATATGCATGGCCACACACACACATACACGGTTACACCCCCAACATCCATGTTTTCATGATTTTCATTCATTTTCACACACTACAACAACATGCAAACATGCTAAATACCATTCATTCATCACTCCCACATCACCACACACACACACGGCCAACACCCACACATACGGTTCAACACCAACATCCATATTTTCATGAGTTTCATTTATTTCTACATACTACAACATCCACAAACCATTCATAACATATAAAAGAAAGATTGAACCATACCTTCTTCACCCACTTCTTTCCTCGGCTAGGACTTGTTTTTGCAAGAATGAGTGCTTTCCTTGTTCCAACTACTACTCCACGTTGAAGAGAGACCTTCCAATTAGTAGAGAAACTCGAAGAAAATATTTTTTGTGATCAATTTTTGGACCTCAAATTCTCTTGGTCATGGCCAATACGGCCCTTATTTTTCTCTCCAAATTTTCTTAAAATTTCTAGATGATGAAGATGAGAATTATGATTACTTAGTCATCCTTTTACCACATATATTAACCAGCCGTATGTGGCCCACACCCGTGTGGCCGCCACATGGCCCTTTTAATTTCATGAATTTTAATTTTTCCATATTGCACTTTTGGCCCCAAATATCCTTAATATTCCATACCAACCAAATCACAAGTAACTTATGTCTTAAAACAAGATCGTACTTAAAGTCTCTCAACTTCGCACCCCGAATAGTCTTGCTCCTAACTTTTCATAGTTAGCTCGGATTATCCCGACGTACAAGATACTGGGATATAACGATGGATTTTCGGGGTTAGCGGGATATTACGGGAGATTTGTGGAGAAGTTTTATTTCGATTTAAGTAGCCCTTAACAAGGCTAACTCGGAATGCGGCTAAGTTCCGATTGGACGATGCTTATGAATGAAGCTTCCAGATGCTGAAGGAAAAGTTGACTATAGCTCCAGTTCTGACTCTTCCTAAGCGACTAGACGGTTATGTCATTTATTGCGATGCTTTCGACGCTGGGTTAGGTTGTGTATTAAAGCGGCGTGGTAAAGTTATAGCCTATGCCTCCCGGCAGCTCAGGAAGTACGAAAGAAATTATCCTACTCATGGTCTGGAGCTAGCAGCGGTAATTTATGCTTCAAGGATATGGAGGCATTATCTATATGGCGTTCATGTTGGTATTTATACGGATCACAAAAGCCTCCAGTATATCTTTAAGCGATGAGCCGAAGTTAACGACGGGAGGTGGCTGTAGTTCTTGGCATCGTGACGCCGATATATTATACCGCCCTGGGAAAGCCAATGTTGTAGCAGATGCACTCAGCCGTAAGTCTATAGGCAGCTTGACGAATGTGCAACTAGAAAGGAAAGAAATAGTTCGTAAGATTTATCAGCTAGCTAATCTTGGAGTCCGTCTGGCCGATCACGAGATACGGGTTTCGTCCGAGAAGTTCTTTGAATCCTCTCTATTATGGAAGAGGCGATGCCACTATGCGAGACCCTATTCTGGCACGGTATGGGATATAGCCCTTGGAAAGAGAAGACCCCATTCGAGATCACCCCCGATGGAGTACTACTACATAGAGGCAAATTATGTGTACTGGGTTGTCATAGGGCTGCGACGACCCGGTTATGGGAGAGGACGTTATGCCCGTTAATCTGTTCATCCGGGATCAACAAAGATGTATCATGACCTCAGATGTTTGTACTGGCGGGATGGTATGAATAGGGACATAGTGAGTTGTTGCTCGGTGCAGTTGTCGAACGAGTTAAGATCGAACATCAATAGCCTGGTGGATTGCTACAGGAGATGGAGATTCCGACTTGGAAGTGGGAAGCAATTAATATGGACCTCATTACAGGTTTACCTCGCACTCCACGGAAGTACGATTCCATATGGGTTATTGTAGATAGGCTAACAAAATCAGCCCATGTTCTTCCAGTCAAGGCTACTTATTCAGCTGAGGACTATGCAAGGTTACATATTAAAGAGATAGCAAACTTCACGGAGTTCCCACATCTTTGATAACCGACAGGGGTAGCTGGGATGATCATTTGTCACTTGTTGAGTTTGTTTATGATAATAGCTACCATTCCAGTATCCAGATGGCACCGTATGAGGCTTTGTATGGCAGAAAGTGCAGGTCACCGATTGGCTGGTTCGATGTTGGCGAAACTAAGTTAATTGACCCAGATATGATTCAGCAAGTAGTTCACAAGTGAAACTCATTCGGGAACGATTATTAGCAGCTCAGGGTCGACAGAAGTCATATGCAAATAATCGACGTCGACACTTTGAGTTCCAGATCGGCGATTGGGTATTTCTGAAAGTGTCACCCATGAAAGGTGTTATGAGACTCGACAGAAAAGGGAAGCTAAGCCCGAGGTATATTGGACCTTATCAGATCGTCCGTAAGGTAGGCAAGGTCGCCTACGAATTAGACCTACCAGCTGATTTGGAAGCAGTGCATCCAGTCTTCCACGTATCAATGCTTCGCAAATATGTAGGTGATCCTTCCAGAGTATTTCCCATAGATGATATCCAGGTAACAGAGGATTTATCCTACGAGGAGCAGCCTATAGCCATACTGGATCGTCAAGTGAGAAGGTTGCGTGCTAAAAACGTGGCTTCCGTTAAGGTATTGCGGCGAAACAATAGCAGGAAGGAGATGACCTGGGAAGCCGAAGAGGAGATGAAGAATAAGTCTCCCTACTTATTTCCTATGCCTACAGGTAATCTAAACTCCTTAATTGGTTATGTTGATTGAGGAATGAACTGTATGTGATAGCTATAAGAGAGACTCCCCCGGAATGCTTATAAGACCCTGTAGGACTAGTTTAACATACGAGGACGAATGTTCTAAAGGGGGGGAGGATGTTATATCCCGTATTTTGTACATTGGGACATTCTGAGCTAACCGTGAAAAGTTAAGGACAAGACCATTTCGGGATACGAGGTAGAGACTCTTAACCCCCGATTTTGTTTTAGGGAACAAGTTACTTAAATTTTATTGGTATGAAAATATTAAGGAAAAATTGGAAAATTATTATTTCATAAAAGGCCAAGTGGTCATTGTGTGGGGTGTGTGGGCACCCACCCATGCTCGGCCAATTGCCTCAAGCCATGGGTTGGGCATGTGTCCACCTTGTAGAGGCTATATACTTATATATATATAGATGTGTGATGACAAGGCAAGACCAATTCATCATTTTACAAACTTAAGAAGCTTGGAGAAAAATGGAGAACAATATTCAGACATGGTAGCCGAACTTGGTGCCTCAAGAATTGATCAAAAAAATATTTTCTTCTAGCTTTTCAACCAATTGGAAGGTCCTAATTAACGTGGAGTAGTTGTTGGAGCAAGCAAAGCATTCGTTCTTGCAATCTCAACCCTAGCCAAGTTGAAGAACTAAGTGAAAAAGGTAAGGTTTAATCTTCTTTTACATGTGTTGTGGATGGTGTGTGCATGTTGTAGTGTGTAGAAATGGATGAAATTCATGAAATCATGTGAGTTGGGTTGTGGCCGTAGGGGCTGTTTTTGGTAGGTTATGGTGAATTGATTTTTATTTAGTATTTTCGATTGTTGTTCTTGCTGTGGATTCTATGATGCAAATGAATGTTTAATGATTCAAGTTGAAGTTGTAATCGTTTGTAGTCGTTTTTAAGCTAATGCGATTTTTAATATAGTTTCTTGTATTTATGAGAATGATGTTGTTAATGTGTGGATTGTTGGTGTAGTTCATGAATTTGGAAGAAAAATGTGTTGTTGTTCCTATTGAAATTGGAAGGTTTTGGGGTGGAGTAGTATGTTTGTTGGTTGTTTTGAATATTGTGCGGATTGTTTGAAGTGTTCTTGAATCTTGTTTGAATGGTTTCAGATTAGTACTTGAACGCGTGAGCATTGATGTTGGCTTGATTATATGTGGTTGATTTGAATGTAAATGGAATGTTGTCAAATTGTGTAGAAGAGAGTTGCTAAAGTTAGAATGCGTTACGAATTAATTGTTGATGTTGTTAATATGGTTGTTGGTATTGTTGTTGAAGATTTGGCCGAGCCGAATTCTCAGGGGTGTTGAATTTATAGGGGAAATGCTGCCCGAATTTATGTAGATAAAGTGCTAGCTTAAGAAGCAGACGAGATATGTAAAGCTTACCCTTTCTTTCTTTTGGCATGTCTTAGATGTAAGTAAGATATGATACGAACCTCGGGGTAACTCTATTCTTAAGATCCGAGCATGTTCTGAATTCTTATTCACTCCTTGATGTTAGCATTTTTTTCTTGTAGCCGAACTATGGTCCTTGTGTCTTTTGTATGATTGGATTTCAAATGTTGGATAAAGAGTTTTTGTTCCTAAAGGGTTCTATGTCGAATAAGGTCCGTTACTTGCATAGACGGGCTCGGATCGCTTTGATTGGTCCGTAGAAGATTCCATAATGAGTAATGCCCGTAACTTTCATGCGGCTCGGATTGGTTTGATACACGTCTACGATCCCTCAAATTTCTTTTAATGCGGTCTAATGGTATTTAGAACGGATTTGATATGACTATCGTTTGATGCTCGAGCGTGATTTGTCTACGTGTCTATTGAGTCTGAAAATCTGATTTATATGCATATGGTTTATATGCATATGGTTTCTCACTACTCGCTCGTGCATGCCGTTATTACTTCTTTCACCGAGTCCCGTGCCAGGACACGTATTCGTGCACAACCGCCCCGCATTGTTCACCAAGTCCCTCACTAGAGGGCCGGGACACGTTATAGGTATATATATACATTCTGGTGTTATGATGTGTTATGGCGTTATGATGTGTTATGGTGTTATGGGATTATGTCTGGTTACGGAGTTATACAATATTCTGGAGTATGATGTGTTATGGCGCCAAAGACGGGGTGGCGACCATGTTCCGTCCGCCGAGTCCTATAATGGGCCGGATGACATGCATGATTTATGTTTCAAAAGTAAGCATTTTGATATTCTGGATATTGTACTTATTTTCTGTACTTCTTGTTCCGATTATGATCCTGTTTACTGTATTTCATGCTTTGCATACTCAGTACATATTTCGTACTGACCCCCTTTCTTCGAGGGCTGCGTTTCATGCCCGCAGGTACAGATACTCGTTTTGGTGATCCGCCGACCAGGATTTCCATTCAGCTATCTTCAGAGCGCTCCCTTGTTTCGAGCCTATATTTTCTGTACGTACACATTCGTTATATATATGTGTATGTATATGTCTATTCGGTACAGGGCCCCGTCCCGTCATATGATTTTGTTATTACTCTTAGAGGTCCGTACACATATATGTAGGGTGGGTAGTCATTAGACGGTTGTGTTTTGACGTCCCATTATGATAGCCTTACCGCATGTGCGATATTATCTGCCGAAAGTTGTGATTGTGATATGTATATATATATATATATATATATATATATATATATATTTGTGACAACTTTAGGCGACGTTTTACTTTTCCGTATGTATAAGTTACGGTTATGCTAGCTATGGTCCGATTGTAGTTAACGCGCGTCACGAGTGCCCGGCTGAGCACTAGTCACGGCCAACGGGTTGGCTCGTGGTGACGGAGATATAGGGAACCTTCAAGAACTCTTAAGAAGCCTCTATAAGTTTCCAGAAATAAGTGTGGGAAGTTGGAATGGAACTGAGGTCTTTGGGGATTTAAAAAGGTGGAAAATATCGCACCCTACTCCACTTTGCGATGAGTATGCAGCCTAGCATACTAAGTACGTGGCTGCATACTCCCTCCACCTCTTGTGGGTGATGTTGGGCAGTAAGCTCACCCAAAATGGGGAGATTGCAGCGTATGTGACCGCATCTCGCCCAACTTCTCCAATTTCGCGAAATCACGTTCTTTTCGATTCGTTTGACCTCCAATCCTCATGAAACTTTTTTGGCACTTGTACAAAACTTCATTAACCATATAAGGGGCTTTATAGCTTGCCCTCAAGGTAATTCTAAGCAATGCATAACTCAAATGCTACATAATCTTCCCAAGCATGACTCCAACTCTAATTTCTCCAACAAACTCACTTCCACTGTTTCATATGATTTCGAAACTTTAAGACATACACTCAGCATTATCAAATACCCTTCCTAACCTTATGATGGCTTCATGTGCACTTTAGGCTTGCTTTGGGTCACTCATAAGGAAAACATCACAAAATTTCCAAGATGTAACATTGCTTATTAGCACTAATTCCCTAAAAATCAACTTCTTCCAAATATCTGTACTTCCACGGCCTCTCGTTCCGAGCGCAAAATTATCCGATCTTTTTTTCCCTTCCATACTCCTCATACTTATGATCTAGTCCTGCATGTCTATGTTTCCTTCTCTTTTCCGCTTTACATTTCTCTAAGCTTTTCGCATCGTCCTACCTTACTTAGAGCTTGTTGGGCAAATTCCGATTTATTAAACTTTTATTGCTTGATGGAAACTATTCTCCCTATCATGGAGCTCCGACATCCCTCCGGCATGTTACGAGGTATATGCGTGCCCTCACATTGTACTTAACCATACTTGATATCATTTGTACTATGATACGTACTCATGACACTATTTATTGCGCCTGATTTACAAGAGTCTTCTCTCCACCATCTATCACCATCCCTCTTTGTGTCTAACCGTCTGTCTCTTTTCCTTTCAGCGACTCCCTTACACATAATAGTTCCTATACATCCATATTCTGTTGTGAGCTCACTTGCTTCTTTCTTCTTTTGTAGATGAATATTCCCTTGTAGCTTTTCACACTCAACGGCTGGTTTCATTATCGATCGTGAGTCCATTCTTCTGTAAAGCAAGTGGGATTGCTGTGTTTGCGTTGCCTTCCTTGATAACTTTTGTTCATTTCTATTATGATGCACTTTATCTCTACTTCCCCTTCGTGTGCCCTTGTTCCTTTATCTTGATTTGACTTGGTTGCAATTGCCTTCGTCTGGTAGTACTTTACCTAAATAATCATTCTACATTCGTCTGTTTAAAAACTTAATCAGATACGTCGCAAGTGGAACCTTCTCTATTTTCCTTGGTTACTCTCCTCCTCGTTGACCATTTATTAACTCATATACAACTCCCATACATACATTAGTAGTCCTTGATTAACAAATTTTCCAAACTAAAAACCGTCTGATATTTTGTAATATTAATGTTCGTAGCGGTCCTATCATAATGCTGGACCTGAAGAAAAGGCCGAATGTGCCAACTTCTATAATGCTTTTCTCATATATTTCTTATCGGCCCTGAGTGTAAAGCTAAAGTTTGTGGTAGGGTCATACTCACAGCTGCCCTGGCATTGTTTCATAGGGTCCTTAGACGGATCCTTCACGATAAAGGTCATAATCTTTGTAGGGTCTGACTCAATCACACAACTTATATTCCTCCTCATCTCTTCTATTACTCTTTAACCCGTAATGGCAAATGGGAGTTAGTCTGATATCTATTTTCGGAGCTGACTCCACATTCGTTTGTGATTGAAACCCTTCTTTTTATTGGTGTAATCGCAATTCTAACGAGAAGATAAATCGTGAACGAACTTTCCTACATTGTTGGCTCTATCGCACGATCTAGATCATGAAGAAAAAGAGTATTCCTAAATGCCACAGCCTCCTGTTTAGAAGTATGGTGCGCTTCATCCCCCTAAACAAGACTCAACTAGACACGGCTCATAGACATCCCTAGGACTGACCCGCTCTGATACC
The DNA here is from genome assembly GCF_029784015.1 of Lycium ferocissimum. Lineage (NCBI taxonomy): Eukaryota > Viridiplantae > Streptophyta > Magnoliopsida > Solanales > Solanaceae > Lycium > Lycium ferocissimum. The sequence goes on along the minus strand of NW_026715225.1, from coordinate 2,952 downwards.
ACTTTGTCATACCCCAACGAGGGGCATGACGAGCACCCGACCCTAATAGCTGAGTACCACCTGATATGACATAATATAACCTTAACATAACAATCCTGATCGTAATCATTAGCATGTACATATAAGAGCACCGATACATAGAAAGGCCCAACACAAGGTACATAAAAAGGCCCAACACAAGGATAACATAACCTCTTTGTGAACAACTGTATACATGAGCTGCCCGACAAGGTCGCAACATGAACATCATAAAATATCATATAGCCGCCTAGGCTATAACATGTGTATCATAAGTATAATGAAAACATGCATGACTCTAACATCCACTACAGTGTCTTTGAGCCTCTAAGAGTACATGTATCTATCGTATACATAACATGTAGACTCGATATATACCAAACTAGCAAGCCCAGCATAGTGGTGCTTGCTGACGTCCCGCTGAAGCTGGCGATCCTGATGAAGAAGGTCCTTCTGCTCTGCCTGTCAGGACACAAACCTGTCGCAAATACGGCCGAAAGTGGGGCCGATGATGCGGATAAAAAATACCGAGTATGTAAGGCGAGGGAAGTAATGACATCAGTAAAATATAAATGTAAACAAGGGAGAATAATTATAACTGGTAACCTATGACATCTGAAAACATACAATATGCCATGCATGAGAAAATCATTTTTCATATACAAGTAAATATACATAATACATATATCAATATAACGTACCTGGCCCTAGTGGGACTCGGCGTGAAGCGTACCCAACCCTTTTGGGACTCTATGTGAAACATACCCGGCCTTTTTAGGACTCAGTGTGTATATCAACATCATCATAACATAATCCTCCCCGCATCCGGGCAAACATCATTATATCATAATGTACCCAGCCCTAATGGGACTCGGTGTGAATACCCAACTGATCAGTGGCTGCACATCTACGTGCCGTACCCAGCCAACTATAGCGCGACTCGGTGTTAGTAAAATAGTGCATACATATATATACATAAATGCATGAGGGGTCAAAGAAATGGCATTGGCCTTTTGGAGTGACGTAAGGTCATTATACCTCCGAATATATTACGGGACACATATCGAGGACAAGGAATGACTTAAATGATAATACTCACATCAACACCATAAGGATCTTTCATAAAGTATACGGACGGTTTAATAGGAGTCAATGAACGACTTAGCGGTGACATTTACTTAATTTCATAAAATATCAAAAATTCCATTAAAAATAGAGATTTTGGAAAAAAAAATATACATCTTTCATAATATATGTACTTCTCATAAAATACGTATTTTTCGTAATATATATATATATAAATATCATAAAATGTGTAAATATCCGGAATAGACTCGAATGGATTGATACTGCATGCTAGGGGTTCTATTGATTCGTGCCAAGGAAAACGATAGCGAAAACCTTACATACCTGAACTGCCAAGTTGTTACTCGAACGAGTTCCGTATTCCAAAGCTCGCCTTTCAACCGAACCTATATGAGTGCATACGAATCCTGGGTTAGTCCTGATTTTGCTTGCATGCCAACACTTAGGTGCTAATTCACGAATCAGTCCGAAATTGCAAAAATTCGGGCAGCATTTCCTCTGTTTATGCTCCGATCCCAGGACTATAACAACAACAGCCCAACAACAATAATCAAAATCCAACTCCAGAGTTGTGCTAACATCTCCACAATATTTATTATAATCCATCAACAATACCCATTATACAGTTGTATCGTATTTTCATCAATTCGACTTAATACGAGTTAAATCTAATGGAATTTACGATGATTTAACTTGGATTACGAGTAGATAAAAAGGAATTTACCTTAATATAGCTTTGCATGCACGTAACACCACCCGTGTTGTTCTCTCCGCTCCTATCCACAATAATATGATAATGAAAATCGAGAATTACATGGCAAACCGTCATTTCCGAGCCAAACTTGATGTGGGAAACTTATAATTTCACTTATGGTTGGTTTATGGACTTAGGGTTAAGGTTATGGAGTGGTATAGAGATGTTTGGGTGAAGGAAAGAGGTGAAAATGATGAAAAAACCTAGGTTTGGGGCTATTTATAGGGCTACTGGTCGGGTCATAGTGGGCACAGGCTTTTAGGATTTTTGCGTAGGTTCGCGGGCTTCTGGCAGTCCATTTTAAAATGCCCATAACTTCCTACTCTGATGTCATATCGATGAACGGTTTGTTGCGTTGGAAACTGAACTCGATGAACTTCAATTTGGATGGCTTATTAACTCTGTAACTCCTCATATGCTAGGAGATATACCTCATTCAAGTTGCACCAAAAATCCTGTCCAAAATTTGCCCAGTTTTTGCCAAAGCTTAAACAACTTTCTTTCTCCAACCCGCTTGCCCCCGAAACCTTTAGCTATTATCTTATTACTTGTTAGAAGTCTTTCTTACCCTTATAAGAGTTCCATTGCCTCTCCAGATCATGTTTTTTTAGTAATGGTACTAACGATACGAAATTTTTCCAAGGTGTAACACCCGCTTGTCATGACTTATATCCCGCGTATGCTCACGACGTTAACCCTCCATAAGCTCCTTCTTTGAAAATACGCCATAAGTACGGAACGACCTTAGCTCCTGGGAGGGCAAGGTGTAACAGCACCACCCTTCTTATTCACAAACAAAACAAGAGCACCCTAAGGGGAGACACTCGGTCTGATAAACCCCTTAGTCAATAGATCCTGTAGCTTCTACTTCAGCTCCCTCAACTCAGCGGGTGCTATCCGATAGTGAGGAATAGAAATAGGGCGCGTGTTCGGATCCAAATCAATACAGAAATAAATGTCGTGATTGGGTGGAATACCCGACAAATCAGAAGGGAAGACCTCCGCCAACTCATATACAATGGGCACGGACTCAAGGGGCGGAGAATTAATGCTAGTATCACGAAATGAAACAGAAAAAAAACACCCCCTTTCTA
>NW_026715224.1:0-45471 GCF_029784015.1 Lycium ferocissimum | reverse complement strand
GATGAGAATGAAGGGTTTAATGGTTCACGTTGGAGTTGTAATTGTTTGTGGGCTGTTGTAGAAGTTAATATGATGTTAATATATATTTGTTGCATTTATGTAAATGATGTCGTTGACGTGTGGTTGTTGGTATAGTTCATGAATTTGGAAGAAAAGAATGTGTTGTTGTTATTCTTGTTGAACTTGGAAGATTGTATGTTGTATTGTGTGTTGGTTGGGCTATTTTGGAGTCTTTGTACGGCCGTCCGGAGTATCCTCGAGTCATGTTTGAATAGTCTCGGGTTGATACTTGAATGTATGATTAGTGATGTTGGCTTGGTTGTATGTAGTTGGTTTGGATATAAGCGAAACGTCGCCTAATTATCTAGAAAGGAATTATTAACGTTAGGATACGTTTTGAATCTCTTCTGTTATAGCCCGCATTTCGTACGTCCGGACATAGCGAGACAATGGTGAGAAATTAAGGATAAGACTACGTTCTGAAATAATTTTAATGCCCGAGTCGGTAGAAATATTATTTATGAATATTGGTATTGTGGAAATATTGAGAAAGGTTAAGAACAAGAAGAGAAATTAAGTAAAATGGGCCGTGGAAATAATGCGGAAGGTTAGGGACAAAATGGTAATATTGAGAGAAGTCGAGGGGTAAAACGGTAATTTCACAAGGTTAAAAAAAAGGAAGAAATCCTTGAAGGGCCAAAGCTTGTTTGGGAAGATAAGTGGTCATCTTTGACCACTTTAGGAAATTCAAGAAAGGAAAAGAAAAATCAAGAAAAAAAAGAAGAAAAGTCTAGAAAGGGAGAAAGAGGATATAAGGCCATACTGAGGGACTTAAGTGCAAATATGAAAAGTAGTGGAGGATGTGTATATATATATATATGTTCATCTTTTAAGAGAGAAAGAAAGAACACAAAAAAAATATAGAAGGGAAAAGAAGAGGGTTCGGCCATGGTGAAGAAAAATAGGGCCATGGGAATTTTGTTCCAAAAATTTATTCCTTCATGTATTCCTACTAATTGGAAGGTACTCTTTAACATGGAGAAGTTGTTGGAGTAAGCAAAACACTTATATGGACAATTCATGGACCTTAACCAAGTGGGGAAGAAGAATAAAGGTAAGATTTTATTCCTTTTTATATGTTATAGGGGGTTCGTTTACATTGTAGTATGTAGCGACGGATAAAATTCATGAGAATATGGAAGTTTGCATGATGGCTATATATATGCATGGCCGAATATGTGTGTGCATGTGTGGAGACTATGATTCAATTATTTATCTAGGTGTTTTGGTTATTGTTGTTGTGAGTTCTATATGGATAATGGAAGCTTGATGATTTTAGTTGTAGTTGTGGAAAATGGGTGTAGGCCGTGTGTGTATGTGAGGTGTGAAGGTGATGAAAATAAGAGTATGTGGTATATTGATGGTTGTTGTAATGTATAGAAAAGAATGGAAATTGTCACGACCCAGCCCCGTAGGTCGTGACTAGTGCCCGACCTGGGCACCCGTACGCATCAAAAGCCCAAAAGTAGTAACTCAAACATTTAGAAAAATTTGGGCAGAGTTTCACTCTCGTTTTCTTACTAACCAAAAATTAACTTTTTGCATTCGGTAAAATACCGAAGAAGGCCACACGGGCTAACATATTTATATACACATATATAGGCGAGCCGGCAAAGGCCGCCGCGGTAGATAACCGCCCAAACACATAATACATACACAAACTCTACGACACGGGACCATAACCCACTCTTTATGTCTACGGGCCTCTAATATACGAACGTAATCGAAGACGGGACGGGCCCCGCCGTACCCAAATAAACATATGTACAAAACGGACAAACGGCCGAAGATGTATACCAAAAATATACTGCTCGGATCAAAAGGAGCACTCTCGATAACGAGAACCGGTACCCTAAGTCAAAGGTGGCGTATCTCGAGGCGCGTCGGTACCGTGGGCATGTAACACGACCCCCCCGAAAGAACGAGGGGTCGATGACGGAAATGTACCGAGTATGTAAAGCGGAAAAAGGAACATATAAAATCATAACCAAGGACATGAGTACAGAAATATGACAGGCGGAGCCTTAGCTAGAATCTGAAATACCAAAAGCAATACCTTGTCCGAGACCTCAGGAGACATAATGCCAAAAATAAGTAATACATGACAAATCATATAATGTCATATGCACATGTGTCGTGTCCCGGCCCTCGATAAGGGACTCGGTAGGTGAAATCATATATAACCTCATCTTATACCAAATATGCACATAACGTGTCCCGGCCCTTTGTCAAGGGACTCGGTAATATGGAATCATGCATGTCAGACTCATATATATATATCATGTATACATAACGTGTCCCGGCCCTCTACTGCGGGTCTCGGTGGATAATAATCATGTGCCATCCTGGCCGCCATCCCCGTATCATCACATCATAATCATACATAAATAACGTGTCCCGGCCCGCAAGTACGAGGGACTCGGTGAATAATGCAAAGGAGTCGCACGAGAACATGTCCTGGCCCGGGCTCAGTGAATAGACATATCATAACTTGCACGAACAGAGTAATGCAGAAACATATGCATACAAGTCCAGACTCAATAAACAAATCATATAAACAGTCATAATACGTACCTTTTGAATGCCATGACGGATTATGTCAAATCAGAGTTTTTGAGACTATTCGGACGTAGCAAATATATCATGGGGCTTACAAGAGATTCAGAATGGTTGTTTTTAAGCAAACAGAACAAAACAGATGACATATCACTTCAAGAAAATCGGACAATAATCGTATATGTATATGTATGCTCTTTTGGGGACGGCAAGATTAATTACTTCAAATCATGTTTCTAGAATCATAACACATGTCAAAGCATATCGTGGACTCATCATATTCATCGTTTGACACGATACCATAAATCAAAGGAATTCTTTAACATTATATAGAAACAAATCAATTAAAATCATAGTAGGAGGTCTCGGACTTTGTGGGCCCACCTCGGGTCAAGTCGAGGCGGCGGACATAAATTATAGATCATAGACTTTATGAAATCATTTATGAGCGTTTGGAACAATCCGGGTCCGTTAGAGAAGGTTTCGTACATAAAAAGCATTTTGACAACAACTTATAAAGAAACAAGTTCAATTGTACTGAACGATTTGACGCTATTTTCAATCTTAGATTGTGAGACGCAGGAGCGCAATCAAGGCCCGCTTTCAAGCCTAGTATGCTCAGAACATGCCAAGAAAGAATAGGGAAGGCCTTACATACCTTCGTTATGCCTTACGCTCGTCAAATCTTGATTCCCGTTTCGCCGAAAATCTGCAAATGGTCATCTTTACCAGTTACTATTCATGCAAGTTTAACATTACGACTTCGGTTAAGTATTTGGCTACCGAAATTTCGGCAGCACTTCCCCTATAAATATGACACCCCCGAGATTCAACTCGGCTCAACACAACCAACAACAACCCAACAAAAACATCAAGAACATCAACAACCACAACTTAATACAATAGAGCCTATTTAGTCATTTTTTTCCAACATAATAATGTAACCCTCATTCCAACTTTGCGTTTCCAATTCAAATCCAATATTTCACATTCATTATTCATCAAGATCGTTACAATACCATTTAGAGACACATCATGACATTTCTACAACATATACGCAAAATATACCAATTATGCAAATTTTCTGCCAAGGTCATAACTTATTCAATTCTTCCATTCTTTAACATACAAATTCACAATACATTTCCGTCTTCCAATTTCCTCAACATTACTCATAATTTGCACCTTAACCATTTCATTTTCACAATTCCATAAAATCATACTAAAACGACATAAGTTCCTACACTTCATTTCAAGGCAAACTTACACCATTTTACCTTCGTTTACATGCAAGAGTCACAACAACATAACTAACATATTAAACCGTTCCCACTTCATCACCTAGCACCACACGGCCAAAACTCCAAATTCCATCCTCAACCAAATTCTTCCAACTTCCATTGCCAATGTAATTTCCATCATAAACATAGCTAGAATTCAACATAAAATTTAATGAACCTTACCTACACACATATGTATGCACACGGCCAAACATGGCCTTCACACACACACACGCCATGCACACACACACCATACTTCCATATTTCTCACCTAATTCTAATCATTATAACATTATTTACTTATTCCATAACATGAAGCATGAAATTCATACCTTTTTCTTCAAATTCCAATCTTCCGCAAACGTAGTTCTTTTGCTTAGCTACTTGTATCACGTCGAAGAGCGTATCGAACTTGTTAAGAATTCAAGAAGAACAAGAAATTTGGATGAAGCAACAAGCTTGGAAATTTTTTTTTTTTCTTTTCTTTTCCCACTGCTTTCGGCTGAACAGCCCCCTTGGCTCTCAAGTTTTTTTTTTTGTTTTGTGATTTTTCTTGAACCTTCCAAGACTTGGCAAGAATATATATTTGATTAAATGGTCACATGCAATGCATATGACCATTAAATTGGGGCTTGGGCCAAGGCCATTTGGCCGGCCACCCCCCTATGATTGGGCTCCAATTTTTGTTCAAATTTTCTTGGCCCAATTCGTTATTATTCTCGTTTTATAATTTCCGCAACCAATTTCCAAAATTCCAAATTTGCCCTCGGCAATCTTCAACACTTCCACATTAAATTTTCCATAGAACAACATAAACATATTAACTAGAATCAAGAAATTGACTTATAACATACAAGTCACAATTATTTCGAATTTTCCGAATAGGCGAAAATGCCGGATGTAACATCCTCCCCCCCTTTGGAACATTCGTCCTCGAATGTTAAATCAATCTCTCGTAGTAGGTCGGGGAAGTCGGGAGGTTCTTTTATCAATTACATACTCGCACTTGATCAAAGCACTTGCAAGAGTTTTTCATTCATTTTTTTTTTTCCGCTCCTTCTATCATCCTTTCCGATGTTACCATATTGGACTGTATGAAATCCTTATTAATCCAACGACCGGTATAATCTTGAATGGAACATATGGCAAACAGAATCATTATCCGGACCAAAGAACCAAACGGATGTCAGACGGAATCATTTTCAGAATCAGGAGTACAGAGATACAACAGACAGGATCGTATTCCGACGTCATATCAAACGGATTCATAATCAGAGCCAGATGTACTGAACCATATCGAATAGATTCGTAGTCGGAATCAGACGTGTAAAGGCATGTCGGATAGATTCATAATCGGAGTCAGACGTATAGAAACATATCACACAGATCGATAATCAAAGTCAACCAGACAAAAATGTATCAAACGGATTTGTAGTTAGAGTCGGACGTACAGAGGTATGTTAGACAGAAACATGATCAGATTCAGAAACATAAAGATATAATAGATGGAATTTCATCAAAAGCAAGGGCGCAGAGGTATAGTACACAGAATCACGATTAGAATCAAACTACCTTTTACCATACTTCAAAGACTTGCGGAAATTTTCTTATCTCGTTCCATTACTTACTCTATTCGTAGTCTTGTCGTAAGGGTGTCGTTGCCACATATCTATTTCCAGTCTCTCCACGTATTCCAATTTCCTTTAGGTTACCCCTACGTTTCTAATTGTCTCTTATAGAAGTATTTGCGAAGGTTAGGTATACTTCCCAGGGGGGGTCACCCATCCCAAATTACTCTAGCCTTAGCACGCTTAACTTCAAATCCTTCACGCATTTTGGTACGTTAACGCTAATATAATTGCGTCATCTGCCCCACACGACCTTCGTCACGTAATTTAGGGCAGGTCGGGCCTTGATAAAGTTTTTCAGAAAAAATTTTCGTAGCGGGTCCCACCCCGGTCTAGACTATACAGTTATCATATTGCCCTCCTGGATCCTTAATGTCCATTTCCGTCCGTACATATATACATATAGCTGTCTCAGATGATTTTTTGTAATTTGAGACTAGCACCCAGAAAAGAAAATCACACGACATAATGAAATATAGATCAATCAATGCACGTACTTTTCAAGAAAAGGTCAATAATATACCTGGATCTGCATCTAGGGACGCTCCCGGGTCCTGTCGGCTGGTCAAAGCATATACGCGGTTCGAAGGACCGCTAGAACTGGGTGCTCCGCTCCGACCTCTGCCGCGCCTCACCGGTGCGGCGTGTCTCGCCCCGTGGGGCGCATGGCTACTGAAGGTGCAAACGAGCCGGCATCTGACCGAGTAGGCTGGGCTGAACCTGTACCACCTCTGTATGGGCACTCCCTCATAATGTGGCCCTGACGGCCGCACGAGAAACAGGCGCCGGTGGCGAGACGACACTCTCCCGGATGACGCCTGCCACACTGAGGGCACTGCGGCAAAGATACCCTCGACTGACTGAACCCCGTACTCTGCTGAGAATCCAAGGCCCTAGAACTCTGGCCTACTCCAGACGGACCCGCGCCATCAAAAGGTCTACCAACGAACTGTGTACCGCGGTCCGACGGAGGAAGAAATCTACCGACCGTCCGCCGGAACCGTCCGCCTCTGGAATCCCCAGAATACCCCTCAGATCTGGCCCTCTTGGGCCGTCTCCTGTCATGCTCCCTACCGGACTGATCCTCCTTGTGGCGATCCTCTACGCCCTGCGCATAAGCCTGTAGCCGGGCGATGTCCATACCGGTCTGTGCCGCCATCGCCATACAACAGTCAACTAGATAGGGGTCCAACCCCATCACGTACCGGTGCATCCTGTCCTCCATATCGGCTACAATCGTCGGCGCATAACGGGCCAGAGAGTCGAACTCCAAATTATACTCGCGAATACTCCTGCCCCTCTGCTTTAGCTGCAAAAATCGGTCGACTCTTGCCCGCCGCAGCTCTGGTGGTAAAAAGTGGCGGAGGAAGGCAGCAGTGAACTCGTCCCACGTGGCTGGGGGAGCACCCTCACCACGGGACAGCTCCCAGGACTCGTACCAATGGGCAGCGACATCATGTAACCTGTGTGAGGCTAACTCAACGGACTCGGTCTCTGTAGCCCTGACCAATCCCAATACTCGCCTCATCCCCCGAATAAAATCATGAGGGTCCTCGTCGGGCTTAGACCCGAAAAACTCCGGGGGGCCACATGTCAGGAACTCGCGAACCCTCAGGCTATCACGCCTGCCATCATCATCATCACCTCGCTGCCCGCGTCCGCGAGCCTGCCCCGCCACTATCGTCGTCAGTAGCTGTACTGCCTCCCTCAACGTCCTGTCCTCCGCCCCGTGCTGAGGAGCGGGCGCTGGAGCTGCTGAGGGGCCTGCTCTAGCCTCATCTGGTGGCGGAGTAGCGGAACCCTCCGACCGAAGTACAATACCGGGCGTAGTCTGAGCACGAGCCCGGGTAACTCTCGGCGCCCGACTAGTCTCATCTGCCTTCGCCTTGCCCTTCTGGGCGGCCGTTGCCTTCTTCGGAGGCATCGCTGAAAAACAGAACAGTTCGTCAAAAGGGAGAACATTCTGATAACATAGCTCTAACGCACGATCTAAGAGTCAAAGAAAGGGTAACATCCTAAATGTCCTGTAGCCTCCTGTTTATAGATGTGGTGCACAACACACCGATAAACAAGACTCTACTAGACACGGCCCGTAGACATTCCGAGGACGCATCGCTCGATACCACTTTTGTCACGACCCAACCCCGTAGGTCGTGACTAGCGCCCGACTCGGGCACCGTACGCATCAAAAGCCCAAAAGTAGTAACTCAAATATTTAGAAAAATTTGGGCGTAGTTTCCTCTCGTTTTTCTTACTAACCAAAAATTAACCCGCGTTCGTAAAATACCAAAGCAAAGGCACACAAGGCCGACATATTTATATACATATATATAATAGGCGAGCCGGCAAACGCGCGTAGATAACCGCCCAAACACATAATACATACATACAACTCTACGTATAGGACCATAACCCACTCTTTATGTCTACAGGCCTCTAATATACAGAACAGAATCAGAAGACGGGACAGGGCCCCGCCGTACCCAAATAAACATATGTACAAAGCAGACAAACGACTGAAGATGTATACCAAAAATATCTCCGGATTAAAAGGAGCACTCTCCACGATACATAACCGGTACCCTAAGCCGGTGGCGTATCTCGAGGTGTGTCGGTACCGTGGGCATGTAACACGGCCCCCGAAGAACAAAAACGTCGGTACGGAAATGTACCGAGTATGTAAAGCGGAAAAAGGAACATATAAAATCATAACCAAGGACATGAGTACGAAAATATGACAGGCGGAGCCTTAGCTAGAATCTGAAATACCAAAAGCAATACCTTGTCCGAGACCTCAGGAGACATAATGCCAAAAATAAGTAATACATGACAAATCATATAATGTCATATGCACATGTGTCGTGTCCCGGCCCTCTGATAAGGGACTCGGTAGGTGAAATCATATATAACCTCATCTTATACCAAATATGCACATAACGTGTCCCGGCCCTTTGTTAAGGGACTCGGTAATATGGAATCATGCATGTCAGACTCATATATATATATATACATGTATACATAACGTGTCCCGCCCTCTCTTTGCGGGTCTCGGTGGATAATAATCACGTGCCATCCCGGCCGCCATCCCCGTATCATCACATCATAATCATACATAAATAACGTGTCACACACCGCAAGTACGAGGGACTCGGTGAATAATGCAAAGGAGTCGCACGAGAACATGTCCTGGCCCGGGCTCAGTGAAAAGACATATCATAACTTGCACGAACAGAGTAATGCAGAAACATATGCATATAAGTCCAGACTCAATAAACAAATCACATAAGCAGTCATAATACGTACCTTTCGAATGCCATGACGGATTATGTCAAATCAGAGTTTTTGAGGCTATTCGACGTAGCAAATATATCATGGGGCTTACAAGAGATTCGGAATGGTTGTTCTTTAGGCAACCGGAACAAAACAGATGACATATCACTTCAAGAAAATCGGACGATAATCGTATATGTATATGTATGCTCTTTTGGGGACGGCACGATTACTTACTTCAAATCATGTTTCTAGAATCATAACACATGTCAAAGCATATTATGGATTCATCATATTCATCGTTCGACACGGTACCATAATCAAAAGATTTCTTTAACATTATACAGAAATAAGTCAATTAAAATCATAGTAAGAGGTCTCGGATTTGGGGGCCCACCTCGGGTCAAGTCGAGGCGGCGGACATAAATTATGGATCATAGACTTTATGAAACCATTTATGAGCGTTTGGAACAATCCGGTCCATTAGGGAAGGTTTCATGCATACAAACCATTTCGACGATAATTTGTGAAGGAACGAGTTCAATTGTACCGAACAATTTGACGCTATTTTCAATCTTATATTATGAGACGCAAGAGCACAATCAAGGCCCGCTTTCAAGCCTAGTATGCTCGTAACATGCCAAGAAAGAATAAGGAAGGCTTTACATACCTTGGTTATGCCTTACGCTCGTCAAATCTTGATTCCCGTTTCGCCGAAAATCTGCAAATGGTCCTCTTTACCAGTTACTATTCATGCAAGTTTAACATTACAACTTCGGTTAAGTATTTGGCTACCGAAATTTCGGCAGCACTTCCCCTATAAATAGGACACCCCCGAGATTCAACTCGGCTCAACACGACCAACAACAACCCAACAAAAACATCAAGAACATCAACAACCACAACTTAATACAATAGAGCCTATTTAGTCATTTTTTCCAACATAATAATGTAACCCTCATTCCAACTTTGCGTTTCCAATTCAAATCCAATATTTCACATTCATTATTCATCAAGATCGTTACAATACCATTTAGAGACACATCATGACATTTCTACAACATATACGCAAAATATACCAATTATGCAAATTTTCTGCCAAGGTCATAACTTATTCAATTCTTCCATTCTTTAACATACAAATTCACAATACATTTCCGTCTTCCAATTTCCTCAACATTACTCATAATTTGCACCTTAACCATTTCATTTTCACAATTCCATAAAATCCTACTAAAACGACATAAGTTCCTACACTTCATTTCAAGGCAAACTTACACCATTTTACCTTCGTTTACATGCAAGAGTCACAACAACATAACTAACATATTAAACCGTTCCCACTTCATCACCTAGCACCACACGGCCAAAACTCCAAATTCCATCCTCAACCAAATTCTCCCAACTTCCATTGCCAATGTAGTTTCTATCATAAACATAGCTAGAATTCAACATAAAATTTAATGAACCTTACCTACACACATATGTATGCACACGGCCAAACATGGCCTTCACACACACACACACACGCCATGCACACACACACCATACTTCCATATTTCTCACCTAATTCTAATCATTATAACATTATTTACTTATTCCATAACATGAAGCATGAAATTCATACCTTTTTCTTCAAATTCCAATCTTCCGCAAACGTAGTTCTTTTGCTATATATAAGCTACTTGTATCACGTCGAAGAGCGTATCGAACTTGTTAAGAATTCAAGAAGAACAAGAAATTTGGATGAAGCAACAAGCTTGGAAAATTTTTTTTTCTTTTTCTTTCCTTCATGTATTCCTACCGAATGGAACCCCTTGGCTCTCAAGTTTTTTTTTTGTTTTGTGATTTTTCTTGAACCTTCCAAGACTTGGCAAAAATATATATATGATTAAATGGTCACATGCAATGCATATGACCATTAAAATGGGGCTTGGGCCAAGGCCATTTGGCCGGCCACCCCCTATGATTGGGCTCCAATTTTTGTTCAAATTTTCTTGGCCCAATTCGTTATTATTCTCGTTTTATAATTTCCGCAACCAATTTCCAAAATTCCAAATTTGCCCTCGGCATTCTTCAACACTTCCACATTAAATTTTCCATAGAACAACATAAACATATTAACTAGAATCAAGAAATTGACTTATAACATACAAGTCACAATTATTTCGAATTTTCCGAATAGGCGAAAATGCCGGATGTAACAGAAATCCATGAAAATTTATGTATTCTTGTTGTGGCCGAATGGTATGGAATTTGGTAAGTAATGGTAAATCGATGTTATTTGACATTTTTGGTGTTATCGTTGTAAGTTATGTAATGAAGATGAAAGGTTGTTGTTGAAGTTAGTATACATGAATAATGATGAAATGTATGGTTGTTGTTAAATTGGAAGGTTTCGAATAAGGAAAAATGTTAATTGAATTGTTGGAAGATTATGTGAATTGAATGTTGTTAGTTTGGCCGGGTTGTATTCCCGGGGTTGTTGTTGATTGAAATCGGCCAAGTTAAACTTGGTGGCATGGTATATTTGCAGGGGAAATGCTGCCGAAATTTCGGCAAGACAAAGTGTTACTTTCAAGAACCAACTTTTAAAGGCTCTAATCAAGTTTTGGGTAAACATGACCAATTTGTAGATTTTGGCGGATTTGGAACGTGAATTTGGAGTCGCATAAGAAGCAGAAAAGGTATGTAAGGCTTCACCCTTCTTTCTATGGCATGTCTTAGACGTACTAAGTTGGATACGGGCCTCGGGGACCATTCCTTTTCTCGAAATCTAAGATTGAAATTCGCTACTATTCATTCAGCAGAATTGAACTAGAAATGGTGCGAAATGTTGGAAAACTTCTTAGACCTCTAGAACTTGCATAAAGGAGGCCCGATTACTTTAAAACTCTCATAAGTAATGTCACGAAACGTATTACGCGTAAATTGTGTGCGCCGCCTCATTTGACCCGAGGCGGGCCCATTGTTCCCGACTTTCCCTATTGTTTCATTTGGCTTGTTTTGGAGTGGAATTCTAAGGAAACTCCTGATCCTTGCCCCGATTATCAAACGATAGGTACAACGCTACCCTAATATAAATATGATCTGGTGATGACAACGATGGAGTCGAAAATGAGAAAATGCCTACGATAGATATGTTGACGATATGTTCTGTGATAAAAATGAAAATATGAAAATGTTAAACTATTTCGGATATCCCAAGTCTATTATAGGTAATGACTATTCTAAGGATTCTAAATACATGGAATTATGCCTTGTGACCCCGATTGATGTGTGTACCGACATACGTATATATATATATATGATAGCGAATCGAGCGCTATATAGACGCCGATAAATATACATGATATAAGTATATGTATGTGATAGCGAATATATCGCAGCGCTATAGACGCCGGTAAATATATATGATATAAGTATGTACATGACAAAAAGAATCGCAGCGCTATAGACGCTAATATATGTATATGATATGAGTATATGTATATGATGAAAGAGCCGGGCGCTATAGACGCCAATATATTTACGGGGAAAATGGAGATAAGGGCGTAGGAGCGTTATATATATCCACCGATCAGTTGGAGTATGGCACATGATATCGTCCCGGACGCGGGATGCCCGGACGCGGGATGTGCATATTTATGGTTAAATGGATCGGCTGCCGACGCCTCGGCAATATGATATATTCTATTTTTATATGTATATATATATGAGTAAGGAAAGCTAAGAAAACACGATACTTGCCCAAGGGCACTTATATGTACGTAAAGTCACTCTCCTATTCTATGACATGGTCTATGTTCCCGTACGCTATTACTTATGTACGTGTCACGTTCTACACGTGATACGCCTCAGATGTACAGTATACTCTCCTTACATGATGTGCTCTACAGTTCTTACTACGTTGTTACTGTTCATGTCTTACATACTCGGTACACTATTCGTACTGACCCCTCTTCTTTGGGGGCTGCGTTCATGCCGCGCAGGTACTCCCCGGACGGATAACGACCAAAGATAAAGATGTTTCAAAAGAAACTTGGCAAGCTCCAATTGCTCGGGAGTGTCGCCGAGTGGTGGAGGATGTGTATATATATATATATGTTCGAGAGAAAGAAAGAACACAAAAAAAAATATAGAAGGGAAAGAAGAGGGTGCTATGCTATGATGTCTTGTCCGTAGTTAGAGACTTTGCGTACGTAGTCGTGAGTTATGGGAGCCGCTTGTATATTGATACGAGCTTTGTACAGCTATATATTTTATTTGATTTAAAAGCAACGAAAGAGTTTTATTGTGTATGAGTAATCCTATTAAATATGTTTGCTTTAAAGGTTCAAAAGAAAAAAAATTTCAGTACGTAGTAATGGTCAGCGGGTTCGCTCGGCTTCGGTTACGGGGTCGGGTGCCCATCACACCCTGATCAAGATTAGGGTGTGACATCTTCGTAGTTTAATCGTAGTTCTTGACGTCTTAATATAGGTTGAAACACTATTGGGCAGCGTATACGTGTTGTGTTGCGAGTAAACGCTAAAGGTATGTAAAGCCTATCCCTTCTTTCTTTTGGCATGTCCTAGATGTAAGTATGATACTATATGAGCTTCGGGGTAACTCTATTCATAAGTTCCGAGCATGTTTATAATTCTTATTCACTTCTTGATGTTAGACTTATTAATATAGTCGAGCTACTGCCCTCGAGTTTCTATATGATTGGATAGTAAACGATGCGTAAAAGTTCCTATTCTTGAAAGACTTCACAATAACTAATGACCATAACGTTCATAAGTTGTTTCGTATTAATTTGATACATGTCTATGATCCCTGAGGCTTTATTTTGATATAGTTCATAATGATGTTCAAAGCGTACTTAATATGGCTATCGTCCTGATACTCGAGCGTTGGTTAGCCTACTTATCTATTGAGTCTCAAAAGATGATTTATATGCATATGGTTATTCACTACTCTGCTCGTGCATACTGTTATTACATCTGTTACACCTCGCGTTTTGTGCATTTGAATATCCCGAGTTAATGTCGGGAAGCTAAGGACAAGGTTAAAATTTTTCTTAGAATGCGTAAGTTGTTTATTCATCCTTTGTATTGGAATGGAGCGTTAAGGATAAATTTGGAATAAGAAATATTTGGAGGCTAAAAGTGGGGGAAATAATTTCATGAAATGGCACAAGTGTATATTATATATTTGTGGGCTAAATATATGTATGAATGGGCAAGCATGACTAAGCCCAATTTGGATTATGGACCAAAGAGGACCAAGCCCAACTAAATTAGTCATCTTTTAATTTGAAGAAAAAAAAGAAGAAAATTCTAGAAAAATTTGGAAGACAAAGAAGCATGTGCATGGTCATGTGCCACTTATGTATATATATATATGTGTAGGTCATCATCTTGGAATTCAAGAAAATTCAAGAAGAGAAAAAGAAAGAAAAGAGAGGGAGAGTGCAACGGACAAGAGGGGCGTCGAAACCAGCCCCTCTATGTTGGTCTTGGAAAAATTAGTTCCTTCTAGTTTTCTACCAATTTGAAGGTCCTCGTCGACGTGGAGTAGTTGTTGGAGCGAGAAATCCATTCGTTGTTGCACTTTGGAGCTCTAGCCGAGAGAGAGACATGGAAGGAGAAGGTGAGGTTCAATCTTATTTTGTATGTGTTATGCATGATTGTGGGTGTTGTGGAATGTGAAAAATGAATGAAGTTCATGAAGTTATGAAATGTAAGTTGTGGCCGTGTGTATGTAGTCTAGGTGTAGGCATGATGAACCAATTTATTTAGTATGTTGGATTGTTATATTATGAATGAATTGTGTAGGATGTAAAGTATGGAAATAAATGAAACCCATGAGATTATGAAAGTTGGTGTTGGGCCGTGACTTAGTGATATTTGGTGTGAAATGAATGAGCTAATGTTGTCGAATATTTTGGTTGTCGTCGTTATGAATTCTACGATGTAAAGTGAAGGTTTAATGAGTCAAATGGAAATTGTAAATCGTGTGGGCTGTTTGGAAACCAATATGATTGTGTTGTGATTTCAATATGTTTTCTTGAATGTTATGGAAATGATCTTTCTAGCATATGAGATTGTTGGTAAAGTTTATGAAATTGGAAGGAAGAAATGTATCGTTGATGTCCTAATGTAGTTGAAGGGTTCGGGAAAATTAGTCTATGGTTTGGGTTGTTTGAAATATTATATGGAATGCTTGAGATGTTCTTAAATCATGTTTGAATGGCCTCGGAATAATATTTAAACGAATGATCATTGGTGTTAGTTGGAAGGCATGAAGGTTATTTGAATTGAATATTAAAGTGTTGTTAGAAAAATTGTTAGTATTGTTGTCGGTTGGCCGGGTTGAATTCCCGGATTGTTGTTGATTGAAAATGGCCAAGTTGAACTTGGCGGGATGGAGTAGTTACAAGGGAAATGCTGCCGAAATTTCGGTAGGCAAGTGTACCTTAAGATTCAATCACTAAAGGCTTCTAACCAAGGTTTGGTAAATGCGACCATTTGTAGATTTTTGGCGGATTTGGAGCTCGAATTTGGAGAAGCGTAAGAAGCGGAAAAGGTATGTAAGGCTTACCCTTCTTTCTATGGCATGTCTTAGACGTAATAAGCTTGAATACGTGTACGGGGGACAATCCCTTTCCTAGAAATCCGAGATTGAAAATAGTTACTATTCATTCAGTGGAATTGAAACATATGTTCACGAATAGTTGAGAAAAAGGTCTAAACACCTAGAACTCGCAAGAGTAGGGCCTGTTTACCCTAAAACTCTCATACGTCTTGTCATGAAACGTGTTACATGTACGCCGCCTCATTTGACTCGAGGTGGGCCCACTATTCCCTAATTTCCTCCTATGGCTCCCTTCGGTTTATTTCAATACTACGCTTAAAGGAAACTTTTGGATATTATTCCGACTACTAAATAAGAATTGTTTTAACTAAACCCTTGACCCCAATGCATGATTTTCTTTTCTAAAAGTTTACAAATGTTTTCCAAAATATTCTTTTTCTTCAAAAACCCGCTTACAATATTGAAAGTCTTAATGACCTAAACAACGACTATGATCCTATGATGACCATGAGTCTATAATGTCTAAGATCCTACGACGACTATGTTCCTATGATGACTATGATGGCTATGATTCTATGATGTCTATGATTCGATTCTATGGGGACTATGATTCTATGATGACTATGGTTCTATGATACCTATGATTCTATGATGACTATGATTCTATGACAACTATGATTCTATGATGACAATGATGATGTCAGATATGCTATGTCTATGACCCGATATGCTATGATATATTCTATGTTGATAGCCTCGCCTTATGATTATCGTTCCTTCAAGGTGAGACAGAGCGACCATGATTATTCCATAATGCGATCGGAGGTTTTCGACCTTACGTCACTCCGATAAGTACATAAATTCCTTGGGCTCTCTTGCATGCTAAATATGAACATGGGTTGGGGGGATGGGAACTATGCATACTTGGGAATTGGGAAGGAAACTATGTTTCATTGCCACCTGGTCGGCCGGCTTATCATCCCGGACGCGGATGCCCGGGACGCGGGATTTATGGCGTAGCCGGAGTATTCCGACGCTATGTGGGCGAGCCGCCGCGCGGTACTATGACCTGATATGACCAAATAAGCATGCATGACATCCGCCCCCGGGGCACTCATATGCACAAAGTTACTCGCTATCCTATGGTATGTTCTATGTTCTCCATGCAAGATATGATTCCTATGTACAGTCACGCGCATTGACGTGACATGTTCTATGTTTCTATGCGGTTATTGTTCATGTATACATTTCTTACTATGTTACTATTCATGCCTTACATACTCAGTACATTATTCGTACTGACCCCTCTTCTTCGGGGGCTGCGTTTCATGCCGCGCAGGTACACCCAGACGACGCAAAGTTGGCATAGAAGATGTTTCGAAGTCGGCGAACTCCGTTTGCTCGGAGTGTAGCCGAGCCGCGCACACGTGCCATGATATCTGATTACAGTTAGAGACTTTGCAGACAGAGTCGTGGGTCTAAGGTGTCAGCTTTAAAAAGAGTTTCACTGGTTGACGTGTTTTATTATACGGAGCCCTCACATTTTCAAACTGTATTTGCTTTGAGAAATGACGAAAAGATTTTCTTTTAAAAAAAAAAAAAAAAATTTGCTATGCATTTTACTTCATTTTGTCTTAAGAATCCAAATAGTTCATATGTGTAATAAGAGTTAGCGGGTTCGCTCGGCTCCGTACACGGGGTCGGGTGCCCATCACACCCTAGTAAAGTCGGGGCGTGACAACATCTTTCACCGAGTCCCTCACTAGAGGGTAGGGTACGGTATATATATGTTATGGTGTTATGCTGTGTTATGGTGTTATGCTATGTTATGGTGCTATGCTGTGATACGGAGTTATCTTTGTGATACGGAGTTATCTTTTGTGATAGGGAGCTATCTTTGTGATACGGAGTTATCTTCGTGATACGGAGTTATGCGTGTTCGGAGTATCTTTGTGTTATGGCGCCAAAGACGGGGTGGCGACCATGTTCACCGAGTCCTATAATGGGCCGGATATGATATATGATATTGACATGCATGATTTGTGTTTCAAAAGCAAACATTTTGGTATTTTGGTTATTCTACTCGTTTTCTATACTTCTTATTTCGGTTATAATCTTGTTTACTGCATTTCATGCTTTATGTACTCAGTACATATTTCGTACTAACCCTCTTTCTTCGGGGGGGGCTGCGTTTCATGCCCGCAGGTATAGACGCTCGTTTTGGTGATCCGCCAGCTTAGGATATCTATTCTGCTATCTTGGAGTGCTCCCTTGTTTCGGAGCCCATATTTTTGGTACAGACCCTTTTGTTGTATATATATGCTTAACCAGGGGTATGGCAGGGCCCTGTCCCGTCATATGTTACTGTTGTCACTCTTAGAGGTCTGTAGACATATGTGTGGGTTGTATATAGTTGTCGTTCGCCCGTTAAATCGTATGACTTATGTTTTGGGACGTTCCCATTCGTAGTGGCAGCCTTGTCGGCTTGTGTATATGTATATGTTTTGGGATGTTGTGTGCAGTGGCAGCCTTATTGGCTTGCGTAGATATATATATATATATATATACATGTTTTGGAAGCTATGTGTTAAGACAGCCTTGTCGGCTCGTGTATGGCTGGGACGTTCCCCTATATTATGATAGCCTTGCCGGCTTATATACGATGTTATACTCGTTGAAAGCCGTAACTCCTCGGGGAGACAAAGTTGTTGTGATCTCGTAAATATATATATGCGACGCTTTGAGACGACATCATGCCTTTCTATATATAAGTTCTTTATTATGCTAGTGGTGGACGATTATAGTTATCGTGTGTATACGAATGTCCAAATTCGGCACTAGTCACGGCCTACGGGGTTGGGTCGTGACAAAGACGCACTTGTGTCCCCAACCCTTTCTAGAATAATCTCCAGAAATTAGCTGTAAACTGAGCTCCTCTGTCCGATATAATAGATGTGGGAACCCCATGAAGTCTCACTGTCTCCTTAATATGTAACCTCGCATAGTCCTCAGCCGAATAAGTGGTCCTGACTGGAAAAATGGGCTGATTTTGTCGGCCTATTCACAATAACCCATATAGAGTCATACTTCCGTGAAGTGCGAGGTAAGCCTGTAATGAAGTCCATATTCTGGAATCTTTAGCCTCATGTATTAGTTCTCGACTTCTTTAAAAGACTTTAACTGTCATTCTACCTTTTAGCTCTTAATCTCAATCCTTAGAGTTGGCTATCAAGTAGCGCTGGAGTTCCCTCATAATATAACTTTACATAGCCGCTCCGTGATCTGTCTATCATTAACTGGTATAACTCTGAAAGATTTTTTTTTTGTTTTGACATATAAATTCACTGTCATCTAGTAACCCGCTTGTTCTGATCGTCTCGCTTAAACCATTTCGCAATTTCCCTTAATCCAACTTATAACACTTTAGGCTTATTATCTCGTGTCATTTCTTTATCTTTAATTCAAACTCTTCTGTTGCCCCTTTACTCAGATTTTGCTCTTAACTTTCCTGTCACACACTATGTTGCAATCCTTACAAGAATATGCGTAGGTGCTCAAATTAGCCCAAGAAATACCTTGGCGTCGTCTCACTAGTCTTCATGCTTTACCTTGCCTTTTCCTCTCTTATCTTACAATCGGTATCGGGATAAACCTTCGATTCAACCATGGCCATGTCCTATTTGCCCTCAGTATTAATTCTATCTCGGTAATTTAGCTTAAACCATCTTTACATCTTCCTTAATGTACCCAGAATATCGTAACCGTATTGTTATTACTGACTCCAAACTCTTCTTATCATGTACTCACTCACTTGGTCTCATTCTTAGCATACAAATATTCGTAAGTTGCATAACTATTCTCGCACCACTTGCATGAAGTATACTCAATCTTAGTCACAGTCTTTCCTTCTCCTGGTTCATTCTGCTTTCATATCTTATCCGTACTAAAATTCGCTCGTAGCCTATCTTGTCATACTCCTTTCCCTTCCTTTATTCACCTTTTGATTTTCTCCCTTCCTACTATAGGAGATTTTCTATTCCTTCTCCTTTGTTACTGATAAGTCGCAATATCATTAGCGAACAACTCTATTGCCAACATCTTAGCCTCTAATCCTGTATAGCGTTGCTATCCTTCACAATATCTCTTAAGTTGCTCGGTGTCATTCTCTTGTCGTATTCTGTCTTCTTTTACAGGCACCTACTTTCTAGTGTCGTGTCATTCAAGACCTTTACAAAAATTTCTCAACACTGTCTCCAATACCATCCTGACTTCTGTTTATTTATTGCTGGCTTCCAGATCTTACTAACTCGTTTCAGCAAGGGATCTCACTTGGAGTTTAAGCATCCATATCGAATATATTGCAGTGTCAATTGTTTCCATCTTATATTTGCATTTCTCTCACCAGCTTCCCCCCTTAAGGGTGTACTTATACCATTATCCATTTATATTTTGCTCTATATCCCTATTCCCAATCTCAAATTCATCCGATCCTTTTTCCAATTCACTTGGTACTGTACCACATCCATGTCTTTTCCTTATAATCTATAACTTTGATTATTCACGTACGAAACCTTAACAAAATCATGAAGCAACGAGAACCTTCCTATATATAGTACAAAGTCTCATCTGATAATCTGTACTCGAGTAATGCAATCAATGTAGCAACTCATCCAAGGCCACATTCCACTTACTCCAATCAATAATTAATTAGTACTTGTAATCGTTCCAAATTCTCAATTAGATAGCACCTATATTATGATGATAAGTGTCCAAAGTTCTCTTGTAACATTATCTTTATCCCAACCTATATCATCTATTTCCTTTAATAGATTTACAATACATCATTTGCTCCTCAAGCCTACCGTCTTTGTCCTTTAAGGATTCCACTATTTTCGAGGTGAAGTCATGTACACGCAATACTCCTCTATGCCTTATGCCCTTTTACCCTTATTGTGTACCCTGTACCGACTTTTAACTTACTCAAAATCATATCAAGTTCATCTAAATGATAATCTTATTTTATAACCTTGTCGTTGTACTATACCTTTAAGTTCATAACTATGTATTTCCCTTTCGTTCTATACTCGTATTCAATTCATCAAGTCTAGCTTGGGTGCTTCCTTTAGAATTCCCTTGCTCTCCAATCTATGTCCACCCTTCTTTTCTGCGCATGAGGAAACTTATGCTACATCTGTATCCTTCAGAAAACATTATTTCTACATAACCCCTTTCCCATTATCAAAACGTATTCCGTTCATCAATGTTTATTCTTATCATACCAGTCATTTCCTAGCACTCATTCTACCTCGTTGGTCATCTTTCTATAACTTGATCTTTCACAGTTCCGTCACTTATAGTACTCGTATCCTCAGCTACACATGTCATGACCTATTACTATACTGTTATCTCGCTTTCTTCTTATTTCCTTCTTTCAATTACTCTTTCTTTTCTTGTACTCGCTATCATTTCCGTTATCACATAACCTTTATTCTAAACTTTCCCTACAGGACTTGATAAGTCTTTCTTGTTCGTTCTATAACTCGCTTTTCCGTTTCACAGTTACCTTTATATTCTACTCACATAGATCACATCATATCTTTGGCCACTTCCTCACTAGGCTTTACTTATTTTCATGACAATCCTCATTATAATCACATTATATCCTGGTCGTATTCAATCCTATAGTGTAACACTTCTTAACCTTATTCATGATTCTTACTATGGGTTGATTACACTCAGTGGAGTAAGTGTACTTGACCTTTTGCCCTTTCTGGTCAATCTTATCCTTAACATCTCACAAGCTGTCTTATCAATACACCGACATCCGTCACAATTCTTTTTCCTCTGTACTCTTGTCTCAATCATACTATTACTTCTTTTAACTATAAACTCGTCATAATTCATCCCTGCTTATCAATTCAGTCGGTGCCTTAATATAGCACTCTATCAAGATAAATGCCAGCCTTTTCTAAATCATCTCTTGGTATCACAAGCCCTTTCCAGATTCTTCTTTTTACCATATCGATATCGACCACTTAATTGCTATTATTATCAATTCAGCAGTTAACTTATTTCTTATGGTCAGCCATACTCGCAACTTAGTCAGATCCTATCATTACTATTTGCACGACCTTTCAAGACATATTACAAAACTATATCTCATTCTCTTTTTATTTCTAGGAAAATTTTGGCAGAGTTTCCTCTCGTATTTCTTATTATCCCAAAACTCGCACGCGAAATACCAACAATGCCTCACGGGGCCAACATATATATATATATATATATATATATATATATATATATATATATATATATATATATATATATATATATATATATATCATATCACAGCCACCACACGGTGGCTCCCAATATCAACAATAGTATGAAAATGATGAACTTACCTCGTATGTCCAACTCAAGCTGCACCTGTTACACTTTCCTGTTTACTTTCCCTTTCAATCTTAAACTTTACATTTCAATTGTACTTCAAATACCTTGCCCGACATACATCTTTCGTACCGTTGCTTACCTGCGTACTTTGTAACTTCCAATATCATCAGTCACTTTCTTCTGTCGATACCGTTCTTCTGCTGAAATCAAGGGTTAGTATAAGGAATCTCATTTCCTATGTCTTGGCTCTATCGCACGATCTTAGATATGAAAGAAAGGTAACATCCTAAATGTCCTGTAGCTTCCTGCTTATAGATGTGGTGCACAACACACCGATAAACAAGACTCTACTAGACACGGTCTGTAGACACTCCGAGGATGAACTGCTCTGATACCACTTTTGTCATGACCCAACCCCATAGGCCGTGACTAGTGCCCGAGCTGGACACTCGTATACGTACCTGTTAGCTATAATCAACCCGAAACTAAACATAATATGGAAACTGTAAAAACGAAACGTCGTCTCAGAACTGTCACATATATATATCAAGGTAACCTGTCTCCTAAGGAGTCACAACCAATCAAAAGCTAACATAGTACACGAGCCGACAAGGCTGTCATAACATATATATACGCAAGCCGACAAGGCTGCCACTACATACAACATCCCAAAATATATATACATACGCAAGCCGACAAGGCTGCCACTACGTACCGGAACGTCCCAAAATGAGTCATATCGACACAGCTGAACAACATCTATTTACAACCCACATATATGTCTACAGACCTCTAAGAGTATCAGCAGTGACATATGACGGGACAGGGCCCCTCCGTACCCCTAGATAAACATATACATATACTATACATCAAAAGATCTGTACCAAAAGTCTAGGCTCCGGAATAATGGAGAACTCCAAGACAGCTGAGTAGAAGTCCTAAGCTGGAGGATCACCAAATCGAGTATCTGTACCGCGGCGCGAAAGGCCCCCCCCCCCCCGAAGGAAGGGGGCCGCACGAAATATGTACCGAGTATATAAAGCATGAAATACATTAAGGTAAATCATAACCGAAGTAGATTCCGGAGACAAGTATGATAATCAAGAAATCAACGTACCGTGCCTTATGAATGAAATCATGCATATCATTATCATATACCGTACCAGGCCCATTATGGGACTCGGTGAATAAAGTCGTGTACACGTATACCGTACCCGGCCCATCATGGGACTCGTTGCCATAATCATATCATCGTATCATCATATCATCGTATCATCATATCATCATATAACGTACCCGGCCCTCTAGTGAGGGACTCGGTGAATAATGTAGTAAAACTGTGCGTGATAACATACCCGGCCCGGGACTCGGTGAAAGATAACATGACAACATGCACGAGCAGAGTAGTGAGTAACCATATGCAAATTAAATCACCATCTGAGACTCAATGGACTATGTAAGATAAATTAACACTCGAGTATCAAAGGCAATAGTCATGTTAGGTACCCTTTGAATGTCACTATGGACTATATCAAATAGAGCCTCAGGAATCATAGACACGTATCAAGATAACATGAAATAGCTTATGGAAGTCAAGTGTCATTAGTCATTGTAGAGTCTTTAAGAATAGGAACTTTTACGTACCAACTACTATCCAATCATATAGAAGACTCGAGGGGCAGTAGCTCAATTATCTTAAGAGTTCTAACATCAAGAAGTGAATAAGAATCATGAATCACACTCGGAACTTATGAATGGAATTACCCCAAAGCTCATATCGTACATCACTTACATCTAAGACATGCCAAAAGAAAGAAGGTATAGCTTTACATACCTTTAGCGCTTATCCGTAACACAACACGCATACGCTGCCCAATAGTGTCTCAACCTATATTAAGACGTCAAGAACTATGGTTAAGCTACGGAGAGATTCAAAACATATTCTAACGTTAGTAACTCCTTTCTAGAAAATTAGACGACGTTTATCTTATATTCAAACCAACCACATAACAATTAAGCCAACATCAATAACCACACGTCAAGTACTAGATCGAGACCAATCAAGACACGGTACAAGAACGTCCCGAGACAGTCCGCACAACATTCCAAATCAGCCCACACATTACGACATTCCATAATCTTTAACATAACGACTACGACATATTCAAGTCGTTCTTAACGATCCATAATCGTAACATTTTCATCTAAACGACCTTATACAGCCCAACCAATATAATAACATAATGTATAATCTTAGTCATACTTAATCTTCCAAGCTCAACAAGAACAACAACAACATATCCAAAACAGCCCCTAACTAACAACATAAAAAGATGTCCGATAACCTTACGAACACCTACGAATACACCAAGCAAACCACATACGTTTCTTATATATTATCTCATACAATATTTTCATCCAAATTCGTGATTTATACCAGCCCACACACGACAACAACATCATCCATTCATATGCAAGAAAACTATGTTAATATCACCACAAGTTCTACAACAGCCCACAAAACAAATTCAACCTCAACTTTAACCATTTAATTCCATCACTCTCATCACATAATTCATGATAACAACAACCAAAATACTACTTAAAATTAATTCATCAATTCCAACTACAACAGCCCCTTTACACGGTTCAACAACACTTCAACATCAACATACATAATTCCATATATTCAATTCATATCTACCAATTTATAACAAGTCCAAATCACCTCTAAAACATGTAGAAAGGATTAAATCTTACCTCAATAAACTTAGCTATTTAACTTGCTGAAATTGGTAACTTCAATTAATAAACACTTTTGATGCCCTCAAGGAACAATTCACGTTACCATAGACCCTTCAAATGGTTGAAATACCTTGGAAAATAATTTATTTTGCTACCATTTCGTGAGCTTCACCATGGACAGCCATGGCCGTGAGCTGCCATGGCTAAGTCTCTCTCTAGCTCTATTGTGTGGAAGATGAATTATGAATGAAATGTTAGGCCTTAGTCATCAATTTGCCCTTTATATGCAGCACATATTGGTGACACATGTCCAGCCCTTGACATGTGTCCCATTAACATCCAAGGGCCAATCAGATTTTGCCACATTTTTGTGGGGCCCACTTAGTGGTCTAATTAACTTAATTAATCATAATTAATCACTAATCCCCACTTAATAATCTAATCATGTTATATTAATCCCAAATCTCCACAAATATTTCCACTAGTTATAATTAATAAGAAATTCGTGCATTAATAAAAAATCGGGGATTAAAAGTCCTTGTCTCATATCCAGAAATAATCTTGTCCTTGGATTTATGTCAATTAGCTCACGAATAATCCGTCGTATAAAAATATGGGATATAACAGAATAGACATTGTATATGAATGAACGATATCATGTGACATGACCATGAATATAGATGATTGGGAATGAATTGCGAAGTAAGGATAATGTAGGTGATTAAAGGCTATCGTTATGATGTTGTGAATGTTATTAATGATGTTTGGGAATTGATATATGATATGGAGGAAGTCGTATAAATAAAGGGGGTGCTGTCCGATTTTCTCTAGATTTAGTCATGTATGTTAAGTCATCAATTTCCTAATGTTAGTATAACTCTAATGAAGGTAGAACGTGAGCATTGAAGAAGCACGTGCAAGTGATAGAATAGTTGAACAGAAAGGTATGTAAGTGTTATATCCCGTATTTTATACATTGGAACAATCCGGATTAATTGTGATAAGTTAGGGACCAAACCATTTCGGGATGCAAAGTCGAGACTTTGGACCTTCGATTTTATTTTTAGACATAAGTTGTGCATGAATTTGTGTGGCATGGAAAAATTAGGAAATTTGGGACCAAAAATGGAATAAGTGAAACTTGAAAATCATGCATTTTTCATGGTCTTAGCCGTGTGGCTTGTAGAAGGCCCACACAAATTGTGCTCAATTTTTATTGCTCCAACACATGGTGTGGGCCAAGGACACTTGTGCCATATTCATATAAGCACAAAAGATGATCAACTACTTCATCCTTACTCATTTCAACACTTAGAAAAAAAAAAAGACCAAGAAGTTGAATCACAAAGGGAGGCTCTCGGCCAAACCCATAAAAATTGAGGTCCAATTCTAGCCATCCAAAAATTAATTCCTTGGTACAAAACCACTAAGTTGAGGTTCCTAAGTAGCGTGGAAGTGTTATTCGGGTCATCCAACCATCCGTTGTATAGATCGCAAACCCTAGGCAAATTGTGGAGTTGAAGAAGAAAGGTAAGAATTGATTATGTTTTATGTGTTATAAAGGTTGTATGCATGTTGTAGTATGTTAAAATAGATGAAAAACATGAAATATAGTAAGTTGGAATTGAGGCCATGTGTATGAGGTTTGGCCGTGTGAGGTGTGTGTGTGTGTTGTGTTGTGTTTAAGTGATGAATTAAGTTCTATGTAGTATGTTAATTGTGGTAGTGTGAAGAAATGAATGAGAATCATCTATATATGTTGGTGGGAGGTGTTGGCCGAATGTAGGCCATTTATGTGACAAGAAATGAATTAATATCGCTTAATGTTTTAGTCGTCGTCGTTATGAATTCTATGTTGGAAATGAATGTTTAATGACTCAAATTGATGTTGTAATTGTTGCGGACTGATTAGGAGGTTATTGTACATTTAATGTAACCTGTATAATTATGAGTATGACATTGTTAGAATGTGAATTGTTGGTGCAAATCATGATTTGGAAGTAAGGGAGGTGTTATAGTTGTGTTCTCGGGGTGGGGATTGGTTTCGGGTGACTTGGAGAAATTGTTGGATTGTTGGAAATGTTATATGAATTGCTTAGAATGTCTTTAAATATTGTTGGTATGGGTTCGGGTTAGTATTTGAATGTATAAGCGTCGATGTTGGCTTGAAGGTAAGCCGTTGAATTGAATTTATGAATGTTGTTGAATGATGAAAAAAGAGAGTATTCAATGTTAGAATGCTTTCCGGATTGATTATTAATGTTGCTAGGTTGGTTGTTGTTATTGTTGTTGTTGATTTGGCTGAGTTGAATTCTCGGGGTTGGCCTATTTACAGGGGAAATGCTGCCCAAATTTCTGTAGAATTAAGGGCTAATTTGGAATTAAATGCCTAAATGCCTATGGCTAATGTTTGGCATATTATGATTAAATTGTAGACCTTGGGGAGCCCGAGGCGTAGGTTGACATTAGCTTGAGTTTGGAGTAGCTTGGAGAGCGTTTGAGGTATGTAAAGCTTAACCTTCCTTCTTTTGGCATTCCTTAGTTACAAAGAGGCTATGACACGAGCCTCGAGAAAATTCGATTCTCACAATCCGAGCATGTTTATGAATCTTATTCGTTTCTTGGAATTCGTATGTTAATATGATGAAATATTGGCCTTTATGTCTTTGAAATATTTGATTTTCAACTTTGGTATAAAAAGTTTGTTTTAAAAAGTTCCGTAACTACGAACGCCCGTATCTTTCACAGAAAGGCTCGGATTGCCTCGATATGCTCGTAGGAGATTGTATGATGTATGACGAGTATGATTTTCATAGGCGGGCCCGATTCGGGTCGACTCCCGTCCGTGGGTCCCGCGACTCCTCTTTTGTAATCCTGACGACTTTTGAAAGAATTTGATTTGGTTATTATTCCGATTTCTATGTATGGTCATTTTACTTATCATTTGAGTCTACGGTAATGATTTTATGCATATGGTTACTCACGACTCCGTTCGTGCATTCTGTTATATCTTTCGCCGAGTTCCGGGCCGATTCTGTTGTCGTGCGCACTTTGTTATACTCCGGTGTTATGCTGTGTTATGGTTCGCCGAGCACCTTGCTAGAGGGCCGGGTTCCGCTTATATTTAGTGTTATGCTGTGTATGGCGTTATGCTGTGATATGATGTGTGACGGAGATACGGAGATTTGAAACCTTCTGGTGTTATACTGTGTTATGGCGCCATCGACGGGCGGGCGACCATATTTTACGTGCCTTTATGCATGATTCGTATTTTTAAAGTAAACATTTTGATATTTTGGAAATGCATTTATTTTTCACCTCTATTTCGGTTACGTCTCGATTTGTATACTACATTTTCTTAACGTTTTGCATACTCGGTATATATTTTTCGTCGACCCCACTTTCTTCGGGGGCTGCGTTTCATGCTGCGGTACGGATGCCGGTTTGGTGATCCACCGATTTAGGACACCCTCTTCTGTTGTTTTGAGTGCTCCCTATTCGATAGCCACGTTTTGGTATATATTCGTTCGTTGCATTTGTATATATTTGTTCGGGGGTACGGCGGGGCCACTGTCCGGTCATATGATTTTGTTTGTCTGTTTGAGGTACGTGGACATGTATGTGGGTTACGCCCCGTTACGTCGGTGGTGTTTGTATGCTATATGTTCTGGGCGATCCCATTCGCCGAGGCAGCCTCGTCGGCTTGCACTTGTATATGTTTTGGGCCATTGCGCCATTTGATAGCCTTGCCGGCTTTTGATATATATATATACGGTTGTGTTTGAGATTTGTTTGAGACAGTTTGATATAATCTGGGACAGCGTTTGATATTTGTGTCAGTATAAGCTATCTGTACGTGATTCGGATTAGTGATTGTGTTTGGGGGCCCAGCTCGGGCACTAGTCGGGGTTGGGTCGTGACAGAAGTGGTATCAGAGCGGTTCGTCCTCGGAATGTCTACAGACCGTGGCCAGTAGAGTCTTGTTTATCGGTGTGTTGTGCGCACATCTATAAACGAGGAAGCTACAGGAGCATTTAGGATGTTATCTTTCCTTAAATCTTAGATCGTGCGATAGAGCGTGTTATCGGGATGACTCTTTTCGATGAAATGTTATGTTTTTACTGCGATGCCGCCGAGGAAGGCGACGGGCGCCCCGAAGGGCAAGTCTACACGGCGACGAGGTGAGACCGGCCAGGAGCACAGGTGACTACTAGGGCTCGTGCCCCGGATTGAGCCGGATGTTGACCTCCGACGGCTAGTTGCGCTACGCCGCCGATGTCGGAGGGATTTAGAGCGACCACGAGTACAGGCACGAGCGGCTCCACGCCGGCTCCCGCGGCGCCGGTACCATGCCTCCGGCCCCCGGCCGGGGGCGGATGATGGGACCTGCGAGAGGCGATCCGGTTATTGACTCGGTTGGTAGCGGGGCGAGGTCCACGAACGAGGGAGCGAGGGGATGATCGTGTGAGACGGGCGCGATAGTCGGGAGGGCCCGTGATTTTCTACTTTGTGGGCCACGAGTTTTCGGGTCAAAGCCCGCGAGAGGACCCTGTAGGTTCATCAGAACGGATGCAGCATACCACTGCGATTGATTAGTGCTTCCGAGGAGACGAGTCGGTTGAGATGGCGTCATACCGGTTGCACGATGTAGCGGCTGCGGTGGTATGAGTCGTGGATGCGCTAATCCGGGCGAGGGTGCCCCTCCGGCCGTATGGGGCGAGTTCGAGAGGCCTTTCGACCCATTTTACGCCTGCGAGGTACGGCGACCCCGAGTGACTGATTCTGGCTTTGTTGAAAGCGTAGGCGAACGATCGGGAGTCTGATTTAAATTCGGTCGGTTGGCGGATATGTGCGCACATGTATTGACATGAGCGACGGATGCACCGATATATGGTGGGCGCGGACCGGTGCATGCCGTTGAGTAGGCTGGCTTGAGTGCGCGGCCCCGGCCAGTATGGATATTGCCGTATACGGGCCCACGCCCCGGGGGCATGGAGGACGACGCGAGAGGCGCAAGCGTGGGTTGATGACGGGGGCCGGCCCGGAGGGGCTAGGTCATACGGGTGATACAGGGGATTTTAGATGCGAGCGACCTCGGCGGCCGGCGGAGCGGATATCTCCCCGGCCGGCACGGGGCACCCCGCGGCTTCCGGCGAGGAGATCGGAGGGTGCGGGATATTCGAGGTGCGAGCCGAGCTCCGGGGTTTACGCTCACGGTTGGACCGAGGTTCCGGCGGTCGGATGAGACCACCCCCGGACCTCCGTGTTCCCTGCGCGGAGCGACACCACGAAGAGTGTTTTCGTGCCACTGGTGTGTGCTTTACTTGTGGCCGTCAGGGCCATCTGATGAGAGACTGTCCAGTTAGAGGTGGTGCAGGAAGCGCAGCTCGGCCACCCGGATGCCATCAGCTCCAATAATATGCCCCAGAAATGCCACTGAAGACAACCAGAATTCACACTTAGAAAATTTAGCATACAGCTTCTGGTGCCGAAGTGTGCCAAGTACCATCCTCAAATGATCTGCATGTTCTGCTTCCGATAGAGAATAAACCAGGATGTCATCAATGAACACAATCACGAACATGTCTAAGAACGGTCTGAATACCCGATTCATCAGTTCCATAAATACTGTGGGCATTAGTTAGCCCAGTGTGAATTACGGTTGTCTTCGGTGGCATTTACGGGGCATATTATTGGGCGATGTCGTCCGGGTGGATACCCAGAAGATTGAGGCCGTAAAGAATTGGCCTAGGCCTACGACGCCGACTGAGGTGCGTAGCTTTCTGGGATTGGCCGGTTATTACAGGAGGTTCGTAGAGAAGTTTGCTTCGATTTCGGCGCCTTTGACAAGGCTGACTCGAAGGAGCAAAGTTCCGGTGGTCGATGCTTGCGAGCGTAGCTTCCGATTCTTTGAAGAGAAGTTGACTACAGCTCCAGTCCTGACTCTTCCCGAGGGTCCAGATGGGTATGTGATTTATTGTGATACCTCTGGTATTGGTTTGGGGTATGTGTTGATGCAGCACGGCAGGGTGATAGCTTATGCTTCCGGCAGCTCAGAAAACATGAGAAGAATTATCCTACTCACGATTTAGAGCTGGCCGCGGTGATTCATGCTTTGAAGATGTGGAGACATTATTTATATGGTGTTCACGTTGACATTTATACAGATCATAAGAGCCTCCAGTACATCTTTAGCGAGAGGAGGCGAACTTGCGGCGGAGGAGGTGGTTAGAGTTCTTTGAAAGATTATGATGTTGATATCCTCTACCATCCGGGGAAAGCTAATGTTGTGGCAGATGCACTCAGCCGCAAGTCTATGGGCAGCCTAGCAGACGTGCCATCAGAGAGGAAAGAAATGGTTCGCGAGATCCATCAGTTGGCTAGTCTTGGAGTTCGTTTGGCTGATTCTGGAGATGTTGGTGTTATAGCCCGTATTTCGTGCGCTCAGACATTTCGAAGAAGTCGTGGAATGTGGAAGGTAAGATCGTTTTTCAAAACTATTTTAGTGCCCAAGTGGGTTATTAATATTATTTAGGAATATTGTTGATATGGAATATTGAGAAAGGTTGAGGGCGAAAAAGAAAAATTCGCAAAATAGTTCACGAAAATGTTTACAAAGGCTAGGGGTAGAATGGTAATTTCACAAAAGTCTTGAAAATTCTTGAAGATTACCATGTTGGCCGAATGGTGTGCCACATTTTTATTAAATAAGGGCTAATTGTAAATTATGAAAATTTCATGGACCAAAGCTTGTTGAAGAAGACACTTTGTCTTCTTTGTAGAATTTTGAGAAAATTCAAGAAAAAAGAAGAAATTTATAGAGAAAGAGAGGGGGCATGTGCCCCTCATATGCTTATGGAAGCTATATATATACATGTGGTTGGTCATCATTTGAATTAAAAAGAGTGGAGAGAAAGAAAAGAAAAAAAAAGAAAAAAGAGAGAGAGAAGGTGTGTTCGGCCAAGGCATGGCCGAACCTTGGCCATGGGAAATTGGAGAAGAAAAATTACTTTCTCCGAGCTTCTCTACCAATTGGAGCATCCTTAACAACATGGAGTGGATGTTGGAATAAGCAAAGTATTCATTTGGATAAACTTATAAGTCTAGCCGAGTGGTGGAAGACAAGGAACAAAGGTAAGGATTAACCTTCTTTACTATGTGTTAAGAATGATTTATGCATGATTGAAGTGTGGTAAAATGAATGGAATACATAGAAAATGTGTGTGTGCATGGTGGCCGTGTGTGTTGTGTTAAGAGGGCATGATGAACTAATGTTTATTTAGTATGTTGATTGTTGTTGCAATGGATTTTATGAAGAAATGGATGGGAACTCATGGAAAATATATGTATGTATGATGTGGCCGTATGGAGGTGGTTGTGTGTATATGATGAATTGAGTCTAATTGATATTCTAGTTGTTGTAATTGTTGATTTCATGATGAAAAATGAAGGTTGGATGACTTGTAATGAGTTGTATTCATTATTGGATTGTTGAAGAAATAATAGGGCACTAGTATGTTTTCTTATAATGGTATGAATGAAGTTGTTAATGAATGAGGAGTGGTTATGCATGTTGTAGTAGGAAGGAATAAATGAAATTTATGAAGTCTTGCATGTTAAAGGTTGAGCCGTGTAGATGTTGATGTTATAGCCGAATATGGACTGATTTTAGGAGTTAATGCTAGAATATATTTGGAGATGCTATTGTTGGTATTATTGTTGATGGTTTGGCAGGTTGAATTCCCGGATTGTTGTTGTTAATTAAAATAAGCCGAGCTGGATCCTCGGGGGTGGTATATTTATAGGGGAGATCTTTGCCCGAAATTCCGGCAGACAATAAGTGAAGGAACTTGAAAGGTTACGACAAGTATATGTCAATGAATCTAATGGTTTCACCAACTTTCTTGAATGTAGACTAGCGGAACCAAGCTTGGATGAATAAGCGTAGCTAGTAAGGCGCGGCGCAGGTATGTTAATGCTTGTCCCTTTTTCTTTCTTCGGCATGATTCATACATGAGATGTGCTAAATGCTTCCATAACGTCCTTATATTCAAAAGACAGACGCAATAGTTCTAAAGCATAGCTTTCCTTTCTTAAGGTCTATAAATGTTCTCAAAACTATTCATTTTCTCCAAAAACTAAGCTTTACGATTTTAAAAGTTTATGACATAAAACAACGCCTACGATTTTATGATTACAATGATGATGCTAGATATGAGAAAATGTCTATGACGTATATGTCGAGGATATGTTTTTACCATGAATACGACGATATGAAATGTTAAGCTATTTGTGAATAATGACTGTTTTAAGGTTTCAAAGTATATGAAATGATTTGTCATGATCCTGTTTTATGTTTCCCGTGATGTTATCCTTCAGTGTTAGTCTCGCCTTATAATCGTTCCTTCAAGGTGAGACAAGCGCCCACAGTTATTCCATAATATAATCGGAGGTTACTGACCTTACGTCACTCCGATAGAGTTATAGCTTTTCTTCGGGCTGTCTTGCATGCTATGACATGACATATGTATAAGTATATGTATATATACATGTACATGGGGAAGATGGGAAGAAGGGCCAGAGCGCTATAGACGCAATCCACCTGATCAGTTGGTATCAGAGCCGGTGGTGGGGCAAACCCAATGGTGGGGCAAACCCAATGGTGGGGCAAACCTCAGTAAGAACGCTGAGTCCCAGAGTGGGGGGTAAGTATAAGGCTTGCCTTAGGCAAATCCCACATTGGTTCAGGCAAATCCCACATTGGTTCAGGCAAATCCCACATCGGTTAATGTTAGCTATTATGATATGTTCTATTTTCTATATATATGAAAGGAATGTTTTTTCAAGAGAAAGATAAGCATGCATGGCATCCGCCCCTAGGGGCACTCATATGCACAGGTTACTCCGCTATCCTATGATATGTTCTATGTTTCCATGCAGTTATTGTTCATATGTACATTTCTTACTATGTTACTATTCATGCCTTACATACTCAGTACATTGTTCGTACTGACCCCTCTTCTTCGGGGGATGCGTTTTATGCCACGCAGGTACACCCAGATGATGCGAAGTTAGCATAAAAGATGTTCCAGCATAGTTGGCGAGCTCCGTTCGCTGCACAGGTGTAGCGAGTCGAGCTTGTATGGTAGGATTTCGATTGCGGTTAGAGACTTTGCGGACGAGTTGTGGGCATAGAAAGTCGGACGACGGCGGCTCCACCCAACCGATGTGCCATAAGTGTTATGTTATGTGTGTTTCGTATCAATATAGATTTTGTTTGAATTGAGTACAAAAGAAAATTTACGAAGGTTTTACTACGTTTTCATTCTTATTAATATAAAAGTCTACGGGAGTCTATATATGTAGTAAGAGTCGGTGGGTTCGCTCGGCTCCGGTTACGGGGTCGGGTGCCACACACCTAGTAAGATCGGGGTGTGACAAAGTGGTATCGAGCGGGTCGGTCTAAGGGTTGTCTGCAAAGTCGTGTCCGAGTGGAGAGTCCTGTTTATGAGTGTGAAGCCGGCCACATTTATAAACAGGAGGCTGCGGGGCATCTAGGAATGGTTGACCTTCTTTCTGTCATTAGATCGTGCGATAGAGCCAAGTTATAGGAAATAGGATCCCTTATACTAATCGTTGATCTTCGCAGGCGCCCAGTATCGGCGGAAAAAAAAAAAGACGAGGGATGATATGGAAGTCAAAAGAGGTAAGACTGAATGGACATATTTGTTCTGTTATGTGAAGCTGGGGGCCAGATAGGAAAATAGATATACACCAGGCGGAAGGTGAATATTGAGAAGAGAAAAGGGTAAAACGGTAAATGTAAAAGAAAGGACGTATTACGAAAATGTTTTGGAAGTTGTAAGGCTTCGGCTGATTTTAGATCATGATATAAAGGTCATATGAGAAAGTGGACGCGAATATATCAGTGTTAAGGCACGGAATTCCACCAAAGTTCCGGGGTTAAGCGTGCTCAGGTGGGAGCAATTTCAGGATGGGTGACCCCCACAGGGAAATAAACCAAAAGTTCTACAAATTGAGATACAAGAGACAAATGAGAGGTTAGAGTAACCTAAGGGGAAGTTAGAGTGTATGGAATGGTTGGAAACTATAAGAAGATGCGTAGGACGAGGTAGGCTAGGCTGGTGAAGAGACAGGGGGTGCATTACAGCTTTGGGATTAGGGTAAGCTTGAGCAGCATTTGGAGGTATTTTGCGGGCTAGTTGATAGCAAATATATACATACGTATGAATGTGCAGGACGTCCCACAAATGATTGTATCGGTGGGCATGCGAGTCCTAGCAATTGAAGCTACGGTATGAAGGGCATCAATCGAGTAAAGGTACCGAAGTTCGAGTGACGGTAAGAATAAATGGTACAAGTGTTGCAAAGTAACTTGTTATTATTTTACTATAGGTTGAGATTGGAAATTCTAATATAATAATATTTGGGAAGGAGAGTGAGTAAGTAAATGGAAAACAAAGTGACCAAAGTATCGGAAGGAGGTGAACGGTAAGGGAAACCTCGAGAGAAGCTATCGACAAAGCGCGAGATTGTTTGGGAAAGGACTCAAAGTAGACATGTGAAAAGGAATAGAAAGTGATAAAAGGAAATAGGAAAGGAGTGTACGAGGTTTGAAGACCGATTTTGATAAGCAAGGCGGAAGGAATAGTGACTAAGATAGGGGAATGTGAAGTAAGAAAAAGAGTGATTAAGCTTAGCGACGATCTAATAAGACTTTGGCCTTAAAAGATATATGAAGGAATAAATGTATGGCCATACTAGTATGGTTGCCTCGGGCATGGAAGAAGCTTACGAGAGGATGACCTAGGAAAGGGCGAGATCTATGTGTTAGAAAGGGATAGTTCACGAGCTTAGGACCCATATGAAGAAATAGCAAGAAAAAGAAGGTACTCGAAGGCGGTTAGCATATAAGGAGCCCCAAAAGGGGGGGGGGGAGACCACATTATATTAGACTTAAAAAGGAATCGCAACACTATCAAGTACCGGAAAGGAAATCTATTAGCTTGGGATCGGTACAAAAATATGTCGGTGTGTTGCAAGAATACTTGGGAGAAAAGTAGAAGTGAAATAACAATGAGTATACTAAGAGATAGACACGAGGATAAAGGAATAGCCTACGGCCGCATCGGATCGTTAAGAGATTGCGTACCCCGACATGGTTTCCGTGGTGATGAACGATAACGAGAAAGAGATGGTACGAGAGAAGACAAGGGTAATGCGTTGGTTCGATAGAATTAGAAAACCCCTGATATCGAACAAGGACTCATGAAAAGGTCAAGGAGTTCGAATATAAAGAAAACGAGGTAAAGGATAAGAAACGGGCATAAAGGAAGGAACAGCTATAAACGGAACCCTCCCGTAGTATTATGACGCCCATAAGGTCAATTGAACATTCGAGGACGAATGTTCTAAAGGGGGGGAGGATGTTATAGCCCGTATTTCGTGCGCTCGGACATTTCGAAGAAGTCGTGGAATGTGGAAGGTAAGATCGTTTTTCAAAACTATTTTAGTGCGCAAGTGGGTTATTAATATTATTTAGGAATATTGTTGATATGGAATATTGAGAAAGGTTGCGGGCGAAAAAGAAAAATTCGCAAAATAGTTCATGAAAATGCTTACAAAGGCTAGGGGTAGAATGGTAATTTCACAAAAGTCTTGAAAATTCTTGAAGATTACCATGTTGGCCGAATGGTGTGCCACATTTTATTAAATAGGGGCTAATTGTAAATTATGAAAATTTCATGGACCAAAGCTTGTTGAAGAAGACACTTTTGCTTTGTAGAATTTTGAGAAAATTCAAGAAAAAAAGAAGAAATTTCTAGAGAAAGAAAGGGGGCATGTGCCCCTCATATGCTTATGGAAGCTATATATATACATGTGGTTGGTCATCATTTGAATTAAAAAGAGGAGAAAGAAAAGAAAAAAAAAAAAAAAAGAGAGAGAAGGTGTGTTCGGCCAAGGCATGGCCGAACCTTGGCCATGGGAAATTGGAGAAGAAAAATTACTTTCTCCGAGCTTCTCTACCAATTGGAGCGTCCTTAACAACATGGAGTGGATGTTGGAATAAGCAAAGTATTCATTTGGATAAACTTATAAGTCTAGCCGAGTGGTGGAAGACAAGGAACAAAGGTAAGGATTAACCTTCTTTACTATGTGTTAAGAATGATTTATGCATGATTGGAGTGTGTAAAATGAATGGAATACATAGAAAATGTGTGTGTGCATGGTGGCCGTGTGTGTTGTGTTATGAGGGCATGATGAACTAATGTTTATTTAGTATGTTGATTGTTGTTGCAATGGATTTTATGAAGAAATGGATGGGAACTCATGGAAAATATATGTATGTATGATGTGGCCGTATGGAGGTGGTTGTGTGTATATGATGAATTGAGTCTAATTGATATTCTAGTTGTTGTAATTGTTGATTTCATGATGAAAAATGAAGGTTGGATGACTTGTAATGAGTTGTATTCATTATTGGATTGTTGAAGAAATAATAGGGCACTAGTATGTTTTCTTATAATGGTATGAATGAAGTTGTTAATGAATGAGGAGTGGTTATGCATGTTGTAGTAGGAAGGAATAAATGAAATTTATGAAGTCTTGCATGTTAAAGGTTGAGCCGTGTAGATGTTGATGTTATAGCCGAATATGGACTGATTTTAGGAGTTAATGCTAGAATATATTTGGAGATGCTATTGTTATTATTGTTGATGGTTTGGCCGGGTTGAATTCTAGGATTGTTGTTGTTAATTAAAATAAGCGAGCGGATCCTCGGGGGTGGTATATTTATAGGGGAGATCTTTGCGAAATTAGAGACCATAGAATGAAGGAACTTGAAAGGTTACGACAAGTATATGTCAATGAATCTAATGGTTGCACCAACTTTCTTGAATGTAGACTAGCGGAACCAAGCTTGGATGAATAAGCGTAGCTAGTAAGGCGCGAGCGCGGTATGTTAAGGCTTGTCCCCTTTTTCTTTCTTCGGCATGATTCATACATGAGATGTGCTAAATGCTTCCATAACGTCCTTATATTCAAAGACGGACAATAGTTCTAAAGCATAGCTTTCCTTTCTTAAGGTCTATAAATGTTCTCAAAACTATTCATTTTCTCCAAAAACTAAGCTTTACGATTTTAAAAGTTTATGACATAAAACAACGCCTACGATTTTATGATGACAATGATGATGAGATATGAGAAAAGGTCTATGACGTATATGTCGAGTATATGTTTTTACCATGAATACGACGATATGAAATGTTAAGCTATTTGTGAATAATGACAGTTTTAAGGTTTCAAAGTATATGAAATGATGTGTCATGATCACATTTTATGTTTCCCGTGATGTTATCCTTCGGTGTTAGTCTCGCCTTATAATCGTTCCTTGAGTAGAGACAAGCGCCCACAGTTATTCCATAATATAATCAGAGGTTACCGACCTTACGTCACTCCGATAGAGTTATAGCTTTTCTTCGGGCTCTCCTGCATGCTATGACATGACATATGTATAAGTATATGTATATGTACATGTACATGGGGAAGATGGGAAGAAGGGCCAGAGCGCTATAGACGCAATCCACCCCCAGATCGATTGGTATCGGGCCGGTGGTGGGGCAAACCCAATGGTAGGAGCAAACCCAATGGTGGGGCAAACCTCGGTAAAACTGTTT
The DNA here is from genome assembly GCF_029784015.1 of Lycium ferocissimum. Taxonomy (NCBI): domain Eukaryota; kingdom Viridiplantae; phylum Streptophyta; class Magnoliopsida; order Solanales; family Solanaceae; genus Lycium; species Lycium ferocissimum. The sequence goes on along the minus strand of NW_026715224.1, from coordinate 7,260 downwards.
GAGTCCCAGTGGGGGGGGTAAGTATAAGGCTTGCCTTAGGCAAATCCCACATTGGTTTAGGCAAATCTCACATTGGTTCAGGCTAATCCCACGTCGGTTAATGTTAGCTATTATGATATGTTCTATTTTCTATATATATGAAAGGAATGTTTTTTCAAGAGAAAGATAAGCATGCATGGCATCCACTAGGGGCACTCACTAGTATGCACGGAGTTACTCCGCTATCCTATGACATGTTCTATGTTTCCATGCGGTTGTTGTTCATATGTACATTTCTTACTATGTTGCTATTCATGCCTTACATACTCTGGTACATTGTTCGTACGGACCCCTTCTTCGACCAAGGCTGCGTTTCATGCGCGCGGTACACCCGAGATGATGCGAAGTTAGCATAAAAGATGTTCCAGCATAGTTGGCGAGCTCCGTTCGCTCTGGAGTGTAGCCGAGTCAGAGCATGTATGCTAGGATTTCTGATTGCAGTTAGAGACTTTGCAGACAGAGTTGTGGGCATAGAAAGTCAGTCGGCCAGCGGCTCCACCAGCCGATGTGCCATAAGTGTTATGTTATGTGTGTTTCGTATCAATATAGATTTTGTTTGAATTGAGTACAAAAGAAAATTTCTGAAGGTTGTACTACGTTTTCATTCTTATTAATGTAAAAGTCTAAGGGAGTCTATATATATAGTAAGAGTCAGTGGGTTCGCTCGGCTCCGGTTACGGGGTCGGGTGCCCATCACACCCTAGTAAGATCGGGGTGTGACAGTTGGGGTTTCTGTTCGAGGTATTGCTGAATCCTTTATTACAGAAGAGATTAAGAAGCGTCAGTATGAGGATCCTATTCTGGCTCAGTACAGAGACACAGCCCCGGCACATGAGAAGACTCCGTTCGAGATTACATCCGATGGGGTATTATTACATAGGGGCAGATTATGTGTGCACGATGTTGCGGGGAGTGGCGACGGTTATGGGCGAGGCACATTATGCCCGTTATTCTGTTCACCCAGGGTCGACGAAGATGTACCATGATCTCAGATGCTTATATTGGTGGGATGGTTTGAAAAGAGACATAGCAGAGTTCGTCGCTCAGTGTCCAAATTGCCAGCAGGTTAAGATTGAGCATCAGAAGCCCGGTGGATTATTGCAGGAGATAGAGATACCGTCGTGGAAGTGGGAGATCATTAATATGGATTTTATTACGAGGTTTACCTCGCGCTCCACGGAGGTATGATTCCATTTGGGTTATTGTTGATCGGTGGAAAATCAGCCCATTTTCTTCCGGTCGGACTACCTACTCGGTGAGGATTATGCCGGGCTATATATTAAGGAGATTGTGCGACTTCATGGGTTCCCATATCTATTATCTCCGATAGAGGTGCCCGGTTTACGGCTAATTTACGGGAGATCGTTTCGAGGGCGAGGATTGGGGACACGGGTGAGTCTCGATGACATTTCATCCTCAATCGGACGGACGGGCGAGCGCACTATTCGGACATTGGAAGATATGTTGCGAGCTGTGTTATTGATTCAGAGGTTGGGATGATCATTTGCCGCTTGTTGAATTTTCTTACAATAACGACTGCCACTCCGGTATTCGGATAACCGTACGAGGCGTTGTATGGCGAGAAAGTGTGGGTCACCGATCGGTTGGTTTGATGTTGGGGAGACCGAATTGATTGGCGGATGTGGTCCGGCGGGCGTGGGTAAAGGTGAAACTCATTCGGGAGCGATTGTTAGCGGCTCGGAGTCGACGAAATCATATCGGATAATCGCCGTCGACATTTAGAGTTTTCGGATTGGTGATTGGGTATTCCTTAAAGTGTCACCTATGAAGGGTGTTATGAGATTTGGCAAGAAAGGAAAGCTCAGTCCGAGATATATTGGGCCTTATCAGATTATTTGAAAAATAGGCAAGGTTGCGTATGAGTTAGATCTGCCAGCTGATTTGGGAGCAGTACATCCGGTATTCCACGTCTCTATGCTTCGTAAATGTATTGGTGACCCTTCCAGAATATTTCCTGTAGATGATATCCAGGTCACGGAGGAGCTATCTTATGAGGAGCAGCCTATAGCCATATTGGATCGTCAGGTAAGAAAGTTGCGGAATAAAGATGTGGCTTCTGTTAAAGTGTTGTGGCGGAACAATAATCGGAAAGAAATGACCTGGGAAGCTGAGGAGCAAATGAAGAAGAAGTATCCTCACTTGTTTTCAGTGCCTACAGGTAATCCGAATTCTCTATTTGACTATGTTGCTTGATAAATGACTTGTTGTGTTGGTTGCAAAAGAAACTCCCCCGAACGCTTATAAGATCCCGTAAGGTTAATCTAACATTCGAGGATGAATGTTCTAAAGGGGAGGAGGATGTTATGTCCCGTATTTTGTACATTGGAACAATCCGGATTAATTGTGATAAGTTAGGGACCAAACCATTTCGGGATGCAAAGTCGAGACTTTGGACCTTCGATTTTATTTTGAGACATAAGTTGTGCATGAATTTGTGTGGCATGGAAAACATAGGAAATTTGGGACCAAAAATGGAATAAGTGAAACTTGAAAATCATGCAATTTTCATGGTCTTAGCCGTGTGGCTTGTAGAAGGCCCACACAAATTGTGTTCAATTTTTATTGCTCCAACACATGGTGTGGGCCAAGGACACTTGTACCATATTCATATAAGCACAAAAGATGATCAACTACTTCATCCTTACTCATTTCAACACTTAGAAAAAAAAAGACCAAGAAGTTGAACCACAAAGGGAGGCTCTCGGCCAAACCCATAAAAATTGAGGTCCAATTCTAGCCATCCAAAAATTAATTCCTTAGTACAAAACCACTAAGTTGAGGTTCCTAAGTAGCATGGAAGTGTTATTCGGGTCATCCAACCATCCGTTGTATAGATCGCAAACCCTAGGCAAATTGTGAAGTTGAAGAAGAAAGGTAAGAATTGATTATGTTTTATGTGTTATAAAGGTTGTATGCATGTTGTAGTATGCTAAAATGGATGAAAACCATGAAATATAGTAAGTTTGAATTGAGGCCATGTGTATGAGGTTTGGCCGTGTGAGGTGTGTGTGTGTGTTGTGTTGTGTTTAAGTGATGAATTAAGTTCTATGTAGTATGTTAATTGTGGTAGTGTGAAGAAATAAATGAAATCATCTATATATGTTAGTGGGAGGTGTTGGCCGAATGTAGGCCATTTATGTGACAAGAAATGAATTAATATCGCTTAATGTTTTAGTCGTCGTCGTTATGAATTCTATGTTGGAAATGAATGTTTAATGACTCAAATTGATGTTGTAATTGTTGCGGACTGATTTGGAGGTTATTGTACATTTAATGTAACTTTTGTATAATTATGAGTATGACATTGTTAGAATGTGAATTGTTGGTGCAAATCATGATTTGGAAGTAACGGGAGGTGTTATAGTTGTGTTCTCGGGTTGGGGATTGGTTTCGGGTGACTTGGAGAAATTGTTGGATTGTTGGAAATGTTATATGAATTGCTTAGAATGTCTTTAAATATTGTTGGTATGGGTTCGGGTTAGTATTTGAATGTATAAGCGTCGATGTTGGCTTGAAGGTAAGCCGTTGAATTGAATTTATGAATGTTGTTGAATGATGAAAAAAGAGAGTATTCAATGTTAGAATGCTTTCCGGATTGATTATTAATGTTGCTAGGTTGGTTTTTGTTATTGTTGTTGTTGATTTGGCCGAGTTAAATTCTCGAGGTTGCCCTATTTACAGGGGAAATGCTGCCCAAATTTCTTTAGAATTAAGGGCTAATTTGGAATTAAATGTCTATGGCTAATGTTTGGCATATTATGATTAAATTGTAGACCTTGGGGAGCCCGAGGCGTAGGTTGACATTAGCTTGAGTTTGGAGTAGCTTGGAGAGCGTTTGAGGTATGTAAAGCCTAACCTTCCTTCTTTTGGCATGCCTTAGTTACAAATAGGCTATGACACGAGCCTCGAGGAAATTCGATTCTCGCAATCCGAGCATGTTTATGACTCTTATTCGTTTCTTGGAATTCGTATGTTAATATGATGAAATATTGGCCTTTATGTCTTTGAAATATTTGATTTTCAACTTTGGTATAAAAAGTTTGTTTTAAAAAGTTCCGTAACTACGAACGCCCGTATCTTTCACAGAAAGGCTCGGATTGCCTCGATATGCTCGTAGGAGATTGTATGATGTATGACGAGTACGATTTTCATAGGCGGGCCCAATTCGGGTCGACTCCCGTCCGTGGGTCCCGCGACTCCTCTTTTGTAATCCTGACGACTTTTGAAAGAATTTGATTTGGTTATTATTCCGATTTCTAAGTATGGTCATTTTACTTATCATTTGAGTCTATGGTAATGATTTTATGCATATGGTTACTCACGACTCCGTTCGTGCATTCTGTTATTTCTTTCGTCAAGTCCCGTGCCGGTTCTGTTGTCGTGCGCACTTTGTTATACTCCGGTGTTATGCTGTGTTATGGTTCGCCGAGCACCTCGCTAGAGGGCCGAGTTCCGCTTATATTTGGTGTTATCTTTGTCATGGCGTTATCTTTGTGATATGATGTGTGACGGGGATACGGAGATTTGAAACCTTCGGTGTTGATATCTTGTGTTATGGCGCCATCGACGGGCGGCGACCATATTTTACTGTCCCCTATGCATGATTCGTATTTTTAAAGTAAACATTTTGATATTTTGGAAATGCATTTATTTTACGTACCTGTTTCGGTTACGTCTCGGTTTGTATACTACATTTTCTACTTTGCATACTCGGTACATATTTCGTGCGACCCCCTTTCTTCGGGGGCGTTTCATGCCGTAGGTACGGACGCACGGTTTGGTGATCCACCGGTTAGGACACCTCTTCTGTTTGGAGTGCTCCCCTTGTACCGGAGCCACGTTTTGGTATATATTCGTTCGTTGCATTTGTATATATTTGTTCGGGGGGGTACGGCGGGGGCCTGTCCCGTCATATGATTACGTTTTGTCTGTTTAGAGGTACGTGGACATGTATGTGGGTTACTCCCATTACATGCGGTGGTGTTTGTATGCTATATGTTACAGGCGATCCCGTTCGTGTAACGCGACCGTCGGCTTGCACTTGTATATGTTTTGGGCCATTGCGCCATTTGATAGCCTTACCGGCTTTTGATATATATATATACGGTTGTGTTTGAGATTTTTTTGAGACAGTTTGATATAATCTGGGACAACGTTTGATATTTGTGTCTGTATAAGCTATCTGTACGTGATTCGGATTAGAGATTGTGTTTGGGTGCCCAGCTCGGGCACTAGTCACGGCCTACGGGGTTGGGTCGTGACAGTAAGGCTAACCCTTCTTTCCTAAGGCATGGTTCTTTGGCAAATTATTTAACCTTCTATGAGCTTACGATATCCTCTAATGATCCTATCTCCAAAGGCTACTAGGCTTATGATGCTAGACACGATACGATTGTACTAAGTTCCTTATACGACGAGGAATCCTTCAAGGATAGATGTAACGAATGACGATAGTAAAAAGGCTAAAGATGCTTATGAGCTTACATGTATTATATGCCCATGTGTGGCTACTATGAAACCCCGAGCTTATATGGCCGGGTAGAATGTATAATATGTATGTATATGGATAATGCGCGCACACCAGCCTTTGCGGTTGGGTACGGATAACAACGAGCCTTGGTTGGGCCGGTATGTATGACACTGAGCCTTGGTAGGGCCAGGTATGTGAAACACCGAACCTTCATGGTCGGGTATGCTATATAAATGCTATGTATATGACATTAATATGAGTACGAATATGCTAAGTATATGTAAATGCCAAGCAAGGGCTATATATATGATATGAATATGAGTATGAATGGAAATATGAATACGAATACGAAAATGGATACGAAAGGTAAATGAGTACGGATATGGATGTATGTACACGAATACGCAATAGAAATGGAACGTCCCTATGGAAAGCAAGTAAGTGCCATGACGATGATGTTAATATCTCCCATCTTATGTTATTTCACATGTTGTCTATTATGCTTTCATATTGATATTGATCATGCTTTACATACTCAGTACATTTTTCGTACTGACGTCCTTTTGTTTGTGGACGGCGCGCGTCATGCCAGCAGGCTGGCCGGGAGATAGACTTGATCCATAGTTGCCTTATTCGGGGACTACGTAGCGAACTCCATTTCATTCGGGCTGCTGACTTTTTGTATAGATTCTTTTGTGCACATATTTATGGGCACGGCGGGGTCCTGTCCCGCCTACGTGATAAGATGTATTCTTCTTTGAGGCTCGTAGACATGTGTATATGGTTAGATATGTTTGGCCTTGTTGGCCTATATTTTGGGATATTATTTCGATAGCCTTGTCGGCTTATGTACATTTATATGGGCATAGTTGTTAATGATGATATTAGTGAATTGTCGCCCAATGGGATTAATATGAATGACGAATGAAAGCATGATTTAGCTATGTGGCTCACCTAGATGTGATGTGAAAGAATGTTAAGGGTGCCGGGTGGGTTAGCACGGGTGCTCGTCGCCTGCCCTCCTGGTTGGGTCGTGACAAAAGTGGTATCGGAAACGATTCGGTCTAAAGGTGTGTCTACGAGCCGTGTCTAGTAGAGTCTTGGTTATGGGTGTGTTGCGCGCCACACTTATAAACAAGAAGCTGCGGGCATATTAGGAATGAATGACCTTCTTTCTTTATGAGAAATCGTGCAATTGAGCTATGATATAAGAACTTCTTGTTCCTTAACCGTGTGTTGTGTATTTCAGAAATGCCTGTAAAGAGAGAAGGCTACGGCGGCCAAAAAGGGCAAGACGGCGAGGAAAAGCGAGTGAAAGAGCACCGCCACCGGTAGTAGAAGAAAGTGAGTCCTAAAGTGCGGCTCAATCTCAGTCCTCCCGTTCAGTTCCTATACTAGAGGAGCGTGAGGGAGCCTCCGCCTCAGCTCCAACACCTCCGGCTCCTCCCCCGGATACCGCAGGCCAAGATGTAAAAGAGGCCATACATTTGCTTACTCAATTGGTTGCTCGCCCACGCTCGGCAGGTGACGGAAATTGGTAGTGCAAAGTGGCCCGTGATTTCATTAGTTTGAACCCTACGGAATTCTTTGGATCAAAGCCGGATAAAGACCCTCAGAACTTTATTGATGGCATGTTGAGGACGCTTCGTTTGGTACATGCTTCGGACACCGAATCGGTGGAGTTAGCATCCTATAGATTGAGAGATGTCGTAGTTCATTGGTACACGGTT
>NW_026715223.1:0-20305 GCF_029784015.1 Lycium ferocissimum | reverse complement strand
GACGAACGAATATATACCAAAATATGGCTTCGGAACAAGGGGAGCACTACGATCATCAGAAGAGGGTGTCCTAAATAGGTGGATCACCAAAGCGTACGTACTTGCGGAGCATGAAACGCGACCCCGAAGAAAGGGGTCGGTGCGAAATATGTCGAGTATGCAAAGCAGAAAATGTAGTATACAAATCTGAGTCGTAATCGAAATAGAGGTACAGAAAGTAAATGCATTTCCAAAGTATCAAAATGTTACTTTCAAAATATAAATCATGCATAGGGCACAGGAAATATGGTCGCCCGCCCGTCTATGGCGCCATAACACAGCATAACATCAGAAGGTTTCAAATCTCTGTATCCCCGTCAAATATCATACACAGCATAACGCCATACACAGCATAACACCAAATATAAGAGGAACCCAGCCCTCGAGCGAGGGGTTCGGCGAACCATAATCGCAGCATAACACCGGAGTATAACAAAGTGCGCACGACAACAGAACCGGCCCGGGACTCGGCGAAAGATATAACAGAATGCACAAACGGAGTCGTGAGTAACCATATGCATAAAATCATTATCATAGACTCAAACGATAAGTAAAATGACCATACTTAAAATCGGGATATTAGTCATATCGTATTTTGTCACAAGTCATCAGAATTACAAAAAGAAGAGTCGCGGGGCCCACGGACGGGTGTTGACCCGAGTCAGGCCCGCCTATGAAAACATACTTATCATACATCATATAATCACCTACGAGCATATCGAGGCAATCCGAGCCTTTCTGTAAAAGATACGAGCGTTCGTAGTTGCGAAACTTTTAAAAGCCAAACTTTTTGTACAAAAGTTAAAAATCAAATATTTCAAAGGCATATAGGCCAATATTTCATCATACCAACATACGAATTTCCAAGAAACGAATGGGAGTCATAAACATGCTCGGATTGCGAGAATAGAATTTTCTCGAGGCTCGTGTCATAGCTGTTACACCCCGTACTTTGTACGTCGGAATATTCTAAGTCGGTTGCGACGAGGTATGGACGAGATTTTTAATTTCCGGTTTTGTTGATTTTGTCTCAACGCATAAGTTGCATATTTATCTTTTGTGGATATGAAGTGTTAGGGGTAAGATTGGAATAAGGAAAAAATTAGAGAATGAAAGTTGGAAAAATTTGGGACCAAAAGATGAATTATGGAAAGTTGGCTATTATTGGAAAAAAAGGCCATAAGTGGCCGTGTGGGCCATGTGGAGGAATAAGATGACTAATTTAAGTCATCTTCACCTTTTCTTATCCCTTAGAAACTTCAAGAGAGATGAAGAAAGAAAAGAGAGGAGACACGGCCATGAAGGAAAAAAATGGAAGATCAAAAACCTCCATCACAAAAATATTTTCTTCTATGTTTTCCACTCTTTGGAAGGTGCTAAACAACATGAAGTGGTTGTTGAATCAAGCAAAGCCTTTGTTCTTGCAAAGCCACACCTTGGCCGAATGAAGAACAAGTGTGAAAGGTAAGGATTTTATCTTCCTTCATGTGTTGTTGGTGATTGGTATGTGTGGTGATATATGGAAATGAATGAAGGTTATAAAAATATGGTGTTGTGTGTGCTTGGCCGTGTATGTATAGTTAGTGTAGAGGTGAAGAATTAAGTGTATGTAGCATGTTTGCAAGTTGTTTTGGCATGTAGAAATGAATGAAAAATCATGAAAATATGGATGTTGAAGTCAAGCCTTGGATATAGATGTTGGCCGTGTATGTGTATTGTATGTCTAAGAGTGATGAATCAATTTTAATTTGCATGTTGGTTGTTGTAGTGTGTTGAAATGAATGGAAATCATGAAACTTTGAATGTTGGTGCTTGGCCGTGAATTGTGGTGTGTGTGGCCGTGTAGGGGCTGTTTTGGAGGGAGCTGGGTGAACTAATTTAATGTGGTGTTTTGGTTGTTGTTTGTTGTGGACTATGTGATAAAAATAAAGGTATAATGACTTATGTCGAAGTTGTAGTGTTGCGGGCTGTTTTGGAAGTCAATATGGTTCTATTATGTTTTCTTATAATTATGAAGGTAATGTGGTAATGTATGGAACCGTTGACGTAGTTTGTGAAATTGAAAGAAAGAAACGTATTATTGTCGTATTCATTAAGTTGGAAAGTTTCGGGTTTCATAGCATATTGTTGGGATTGTCTTGAATACTTTGTGGATTGTTCGGAATGTCTTTAAATCTTGTTTGGATGGTTGTTGGTTTGGTTGTTGTTGATGAATTTGGCCGAGTTAAAATCTCGGGGTTGGTGAATATATAGGGGAAATGCGCCCAATTTTTGGTAGAAAAAAACAATGGTTTGGAATTGGATCCTTTAGCGCTGGACTAATGTTCGATGCCTATTGATATTGTTGTAGATCCTTGAGAAGACGAACTTACGTTTGGATTAGCTTAGGAAGCAAGCCAGGTATGTGAAGCTTACCCTTCTTTTCTTTTGGCATGTCTTAGACGAAATTAAGGTATGACATGATATGTGCCTCGGGGTAATTCCATTCGTAAAATTCAAGTAGGTTTGTGAATCGTATGTGCTTGTGCTGTAGGCATCTTTAGTATGGTCGGTTTGTGGTTTGTATGTTCTTGATATGGTTGAGTTTGAAAAATTGTGTAAGCGATTCGTATAGGTTCCTTGATGTTTGTATCTTTAACGCGGTTGAGTTATGACCTTTATGTCTTTTGTAGAATTAAACTTTTAAGGTTTCAAAAGAGTTCTATTTTCAAAAGAATCTTGTTTTCAAAAGAGACTTGTTCCAAAACGACTTTGAAACTTCAAACGTCGAAATAACTTTTGCATACGACCTCGAAACGCCCCAAAACATAATATGTAAGTTCATAAGACATCACTCTCCCCTACCCCTCGTAGTCGGGCTCGGACGGGGGTCGGCACCGTCCGTGGGGCCCCGCGGCCTTTCTATACTACTTTTATGGATTTTTCGGAAAATTTAACATTTTCTTCACTACGACTATTTATTTATGTATTTGTCGAGTTGGAAATAAGGATTTTATGCCCATGATTTTGATACATAATTATGGTTTCTAAAGTTCGGTTTGACATGCCCCGAGCGAGATTCGGGAGAAAACTAGTTTTGACTATGGTTTTGGACTTTAAAAAAAAAAAAAGAGGGTTCGTTTTGATTATTCGGTTGAGTCGGTGATGATGTCTGATATGCGTGTGGTTACTTACGATCTGTTCGTGCGTTTTGTGTTACCTCTTTCACCGGATCCCGGGCCGGTATATGATCGTGCGCACTATGATATATTCTGAAGTTATGTTTGTGTTACGGTTCCCGAGACCTCGCCATAGGGCGGGTTCCGTTTATGAAGTTATCTTTGTGATATGGCTTATGATGTGTTGTGATGATGTGTTATGTTCGGGGATACGGAGATTTGAAATCTTACGGAGTTATCTTGTGTTGTGGCGCCGGATAGGGTGGCGACCACGTTAAATCGCCGGTCCTATGGACCGCATTTGATATGTGATGATGTGTGATGAGTTTGTTCCCCGATGATGAGTTTGATCACCGATGATGAGGCAGGTCCCACATCGGTTACTGTCATTCCATATGACGGATTACGATGCGTTCGGTATGAGTATGCATGATTTGTGCGTCGGATGTAAGTACTTAGATAGTTGAGTTATTACGACTTCATTTTTTACTTCCTACTTTAGTTATGACCTCGTTGATGTATGCTATGCTTTACATGCTCGGTACATATTTTGTGCGACCCCATTTCTTCGGGGGCGCGTTTCATACCACGCGGTACCCACGGATGAGTCGGTGATGCTAGCGAGAAGATGCTCCGGTTGGATTGGCGAGCTCCGTTTCCTCGGAGTCTTTGCCGAGTCGAGTGCTTTGTATGGTGTTCGAAGTTATGATAGAGACTTTGCGGACGGTGTCGAGTGTGTGATATGTCGGGTCTGTTTGTAAGCGGCTATGTAAGCCGGTATGTTTGTATGCATTATGCTACCGATGTGTTTGGCAAGCGGCTATATAAGCCGAAGTCCTGTTACGCCTTACATTATAGTTTTCATACGATTGCAGATTTTATTTGGTTTGAAAAAAAAACGAAAGGCATGTTTGTTTTCTGAAAAATTTTCATATCGTGTGTATGTTATGTTTCGTGGGCCCAGTGTGGTCATGAGTGTTACGTTAGTCAGCGGGTTCGCTCGGCCCTAGGTAAGGGTCGGGTGCCCGTCATACCTGCCTACCGGAAATTGGGGTGTGACAAAGTGGTATCGGAGCGGTGTCCGTCCTAGGGGTTGTACGCAAAGTCGTGTCCGGTAGAGTCTTGTTTATGGTGTGTTGCGCGCCACATTTATAAACGGGAGGCTACGGGGCATTTAGGATGGTTACTCTTCTTTCATATACGAGATCGTGCCGTAGAGCCAAGTCATAGGAGATGGGACTCCTTACCCGATTTGTGATTGCGGTGAAGAATGGCAATCGATGAAGAAAACGATTGGTGATGTTGGAAGTCGCAAAGTACGCAGGTAAGCAAAAGTATGAAGATGTATGTTGGGAAAGATATTGAAGTTGCGATCGAAGTACGAGTTGAAGCCTAAAGGGGAAAGTAAACAAGAAAATGTAACGGTGTCGTTTGAGTTGGGTATACGGGGTATGTTTATAATTTGTGTATTGTTGAGAATATTGGATGCCCTGTGTGGCTGCGATGTGATATGATATGTGTATATGTATGTTGGCCTGTGAGGCGTTGTTGGTATTTCCTGCGTGCAGGTTTTGAGATAGTGACATTAAAGCGGAAACTCTGCCAAAATTTTCCTAAAAAGAAAAAAAAAAAGGAGAGAATGAGATATGGGTTTGTAATACGACTTGAAAGGTCGTGCCGATGGTACTAGTAAGGTTAAGACAAGAATACAGAGGAAAGGGATTGCGATGTATATTAATGGATTGTGTGTGGTAGTTGAAAAAGGAACTCCCCCGGGTGCTTGTAAGACCCCGCAAGGCTAGTTGAACATTCGAGGACGAATGTTCTAAAGGGGGAAAGGATGTTACACCCCGTACTTTGTACGTCGGAATATTCTAAGTCGGTTGCGACGAGGTATGGACGAGATTTTTAATTTCCGATTTTGTTGATTTTGTCTCAACGCATAAGTTGCATATTTATCTTTTGTGGATATGAAGTGTTAGGGGTAAGATTGGAATAAGGAAAAAATTAGAGAATGAAAGTTGGAAAAATTTGGGACCAAAAGATGAATTATGGAAAGTTGGCTATTATTGGAAAAAAAAGGCCATAAGTGGCCGGCCATGTGGAGGAATAAGATGACTAATTTAAGTCATCTTCACCTTTTCTTATCCCTTAGAAACTTCAAGAGAGATGAAGAAAGAAAAGAGAGGAGACACGGCCATGAAGGAAAAAAATGGAAGATCAAAAACCTCCATCACAAAAATATTTTCTTCTATGTTTTCCACTCTTTGGAAGGTGCTAAACAACATGAAGTGGTTGTTGAATCAAGCAAAGCCTTTGTTCTTGCAAAGCCACACCTTGGCCGAATGAAGAACAAGTGTGAAAGGTAAGGATTTTATCTTCCTTCATGTGTTGTTGGTGATTGGTATGTGTGGTGATATATGGAAATGAATGAAGGTTATAAAAATATGGTGTTGTGTGTGCTTGGCCGTGTATGTATAGTTAGTGTAGAGGTGAAGAATTAAGTGTATGTAGCATGTTTGCAAGTTGTTTTGGCATGTAGAAATGAATGAAAAATCATGAAAATATGGATGTTGAAGTCAAGCCTTGGATATAGATGTTGGCCGTGTATGTGTATTGTATGTCTAAGAGTGATGAATCAATTTTAATTTGCATGTTGGTTGTTGTAGTGTGTTGAAATGAATGGAAATCATGAAACTTTGAATGTTGGTGCTTGGCCGTGAATTGTGGTGTGTGTGGCCGTGTAGGGGCTGTTTTGGAGGAGCTTGGGTGAACTAATTTAATGTGGTGTTTTGGTTGTTGTTTGTTGTGGACTATGTGATAAAAATAAAGGTATAATGACTTATGTCGAAGTTGTAGTGTTGCGGGCTGTTTTGGAAGTCAATATGGTTCTATTATGTTTTCTTATAATTATGAAGGTAATGTGGTAATGTATGGAACCGTTGACGTAGTTTGTGAAATTGAAAGAAAGAAACGTATTATTGTCGTATTCATTAAGTTGGAAAGTTTCGGGTTTCATAGCATATTGTTGGGATTGTCTTGAATACTTTGTGGATTGTTCGGAATGTCTTTAAATCTTGTTTGGATGGTTGTTGGTTTGGTTGTTGTTGATGAATTTGGCCGAGTTAAAATCTCGGGGTTGGTGAATATATATATAGGGGAAATGCTTTGCCCAATTTTTGGTAGAAAAAAACAATGGTTTGGAATTGGATCCTTTAGCGTTGGACTAATGTTCGATGCCTATTGATATTGTTGTAGATCCTTGAGAAGACGAACTTACGTTTGGATTAGCTTAGGAAGCAAGCCGGGTATGTGAAGCTTACCCTTCTTTTCTTTTGGCATGTCTTAGACGAAATTAAGGTATGACATGATATGTGCCTCGGGGTAATTCCATTCGTAAAATTCAAGTAGGTTTGTGAATCGTATGTGCTTGTGCTGTAGGCATCTTTAGTATGGTCGGTCGTGGTTTGTATGTTCTTGATATGGTTGAGTTTGAAAAATTGTGTAAGCGATTCGTATAGGTTCCTTGATGTTTGTATCTTTAACGCGGTTGAGTTATGACCTTTATGTCTTTTGTAGAATTAAACTTTTAAGGTTTCAAAAGAGTTCTATTTTCAAAAGAATCTTGTTTTCAAAAGAGACTTGTTCCAAAACGACTTTGAAACTTCAAACGTCCGTAACTTTTGCATACGACCTCGAAACGCCCCAAAACATAATATGTAAGTTCATAAGACATCACTCTCCCCTACCCCTCGTAGTCGGGCTCGGACGGGGGTCGGCACTCGTCCGTGGGGCCCGCGGCCTTTCTATACTACTTTTATGGATTTTTCGGAAAATTTAACATTTTCTTCACTACGACTATTTATTTATGTATTTGTCGAGTTGGAAATAAGGATTTTATGCCCATGATTTTGATACATAATTATGGTTTCTAAAGTTCGGTTTGACATGCCCCGAGCGAGATTCGGGAGAAAACTAGTTTTGACTATGGTTTTGGACTTTCAAAAAAAAAGAGGGTTCGTTTTGATTATTCGGTTGAGTCTGTGATGATGTCTGATATGCGTGTGGTTACTTACGATCTGTTCGTGCGTTTTGTGTTACCTCTTTCACCGGATCCCGGGCCGGTATATGATCGTGCGCACTATGATATACTCGAAGTTATCTTGTGTTACGGTTCCCGAGACCTCGCCATAGGGCCGGGTTCCGTTTATGAAGTTATCTTTGTGATATGGCTTATGATGTGTTGTGATGATGTGTTATGTTCGGGGATACGGAGATTTGAAATCTTCTCGAGTTATCTTGTGTTGTGGCGCCGGATAGGGTGGCGACCACGTTACGTCGCCGGGTCCTATGGACCGCATTTGATATGTGATGATGTGTGATGAGTTTGTTCCCGATGATGAGTTTGATCACCGATGATGAGGCAGGTCCCACATCGGTTACTGTCATTCCATATGACGGATTACGATGCGTTCGGTATGAGTATGCATGATTTGTGCGTCGGATGTAAGTACTTAGATAGTTGAGTTATTACGACTTCATTTTCTGTACTTCCTACTTTAGTTATGACCTCGTTGATGTATGCTATGCTTTACATGCTCAGTACATATTTCGTACTGACCCCCTTTCTTCGGGGGCTGCGTTTCATGCCACGCAGGTACCCACGGATGAGTCGGTGATGCTAGCGAGAAGATGCTCCGGGGATTGGCGAGCTCCATTTCCTCGGAGTGCTGCCGAGTCGAGTGCTTTGTATGGTGTTCGAAGTTATGATAGAGACTTTGCGGACAACGGTTGTCGAGTGTGTGATATGTCGGGTTTGTTTTGTAAGCGGCTATGTAAGCCGGTGTGTTTGTATGCATTATGCTACCGATGTGTTTGGCAAGCGGCTATATAAGCCGAAGTTCTGTTATGCCTTACATTATAGTTTTCATACGATTGCAGATTTTATTTGGTTTGAAAAAAAAAAAACGAAAGGCATGTTTGTTTTCTGAAAAATTTTCATATCGTGTGTATGTTATGTTTCGTGGGCCCAGTGTGGTCATGAGTGTTACGTTAGTCAGCGGGTTCGCTCGGCCCTAGGTAAGGGTCGGGTGCCCATCATACCCTACCGGAAATTGGGGTGTGACAATAGCCTATTTGTAACTAAGGCATGCCAAAGAAGAAAGAATGGAGCTTTACATACCTCGAACGCACCCAACGCTAGCTCAAACTCAAAATAATTCCAACCTACGTCTCGGGCTGCCCAAGGTCTACAAACAAGTCATAATATGCCAAACATTAGCTATGGACGTTTAGGCATTTAATTCCAAACTAACACTAAATTCTACGAAATTTAAGGCATTTCCCCTGTAAATAGGCCACCCCGAGAATTTAACTCGGCCAAAATCAACAACAACAACAACAACAACAACAACCAACCTAGCAACATCAATAATCAATCCGAAAGGTAATATAACATTAATAAGCCCCTTTTTCATCATTCAACAACTTTCAATACATTTGATTCAACGGCGTACGTTCAAGCCCACATTAACGCTTATACATTCAAATACTCATCCGAATCTATATCAACAACATTCAAGGACATCTTAAACAATTTATATAATATTTCCAACAATCCAACAATGGCTCCATTTTACCCGAAAAGTTCTCCAACCCGAGAACATAACTATAATCCATTTCTAACTTCCGAATCATGATTTGCATCAATAATCCATACTACAACGATATCATTATCATAAATACACAAATTACATCAAACGCATAATAACCTTCAATTCAGCCCATGCATTTACAACATCAATCTTGAGTCATTAAAAGCTCATTTCCAACATAGAACTCATTACGACAACCACTAAAACACTAAGCGACATTAATGCGTTCTTTGTCATATAACATGACCCATTTTTGGCCAACACACCAACATGCACATATTGATAATTCTCACTCATTTCTTCACACTACAACAATTAACATACTACATAGAACTTAATTCATCACTTAAACACAACACAACATGCACACACCTCACACGGCCAAACCTCCTACACATGGCCTCAATTTCAACTTACTATATTTCATGATTTTCATCCATTTTAACATACTACAACATGCATACAACCTTTATAACATACAAAACATAATCAAATCTTACCTTTCTTCCTTCAACTTCACAATAGGCTAGGGTTTGCAATAATGAAAACTAGCGGGTTGATCGCTCCAACAACACTTCCACGCTACTTAGGGATCTCCACTTAGTGGGTTTGCATTAACAAAATATTTTTGGAGTGGCTAGAATTGAACTTACTTTTTTTGTCTCCTTGGCCGAGAGCCTCTATGGAGGAGTTCTTCAACTTCTATTTTTGCTAAGTGTTGAAATGAAGTTAGATGACTTAGATTTCATCTTTTAAGCTCCCACAAGACTTGCACATGTGTTCATGGCCCACACCATGTGTTGGAACAATTACAAGTTGACACAAAAATGTGTGGGAGCCATCTCCCACTCACACGGCCAAGGGCCTTAATTTGCATGATTTCCATCTTTCATTAATTCCAATGTTGGTCCCAAATTTTCCTAATTGTTCCATGCAAACAAATTCATGCACAACTTATGTCTCAAAATAAAATCGAAGGTCAAAAGTCTCGACTTTGTATCCCGGAATGGTTTGGTCCCTAACTTATCACAATTAATCCGGATTGTTCCAATGTACAAAAACGCGGGATATAACACCAAGTACGGGTGATGCCGAGCCTATATGGCCGGGTATGTGGCTGTACTGCATTGTAAGTTATTGCATATGTAAGTATGTGGATGTAACAAGTGTATCTTTAGGAGAATAAAGGGGTAAGTACGTATGACGAATGTTTAAAAAGTATTATGAGAAATGAATGGTACTTTTGTCTTATGCTATTCCTGATGCTCTTAAGCATGTGGATTGAAACGATGAATATTAAGATGTGATAGAGAGTTATGCGGAAAGGAGTCTAATAGCAAGAGAATAAATGAACAAGAATTGAGCGGGTATCTGAGACTGTACTGTAAATCATTCGTGAAGGCCTTGAACAACGTGACACTGAGAGCAAATAACTCAAGGGATATTGTAAAAGATAGCGATGCTATACTAGAATTGAGGCAAAGGCACTAACGGTAGAGTCGTTGTTAATGATATTACTATTTATAAGTGACAATTAAGAAAGGACCTAAAGTTTTCTATAGTAGGACATAAGATGTGATAATCAGGGGACAAATAAAAGAAAGAAAAGAGTATGACGAGATAAGTTACTACAGATAGGAAAAAGAGTTTTGGTATGTATGACACCGAGCCTTGTCATGGCCGGGTATGCGAAACCACCGAACCTTCAAGGTCGGGTATGCCATGGAAATGAATATGGACATGAATATGTATACGAATACGGATACGGATATATATATATATATATATATATATATATATATATGTATAGTTATGTATGTACATGAATCACGCAAGAACGGTGATGTAACTTACAAGTATTTACATGTCGCAAATGAAACCAATTCGGTAATTAAAAAGAGGAGTAAGAGGTAAGAAAGAATAGTGTGGTCATGATACTCCAAGTCATATTAGAAAAGTGACTCACTTATATATCTTGAAAGGATATTTCTGAGGAATCGGGGAAGTATTGCACCTGAGAGTCATTACTAAGAAGAAAACACATTTTCAACTATTCAAAGGGAATGTTATAGATAGTGCGTGCTAGAGGACTAAAATGATGGCTCCTAAAATAGGTTCAAGATGAAACGCTGTTGCCCCTGGTATGCAATGCAATACTTTACTTTTAATGCTTTTGGTTGTGTATGGCCATACTGTGGGTTGTGATATTGTAGCCCTGAGTGGCAGTGCATTTTGGACCGTTGCGACAGGATGGTAGTTGTTATATCCCGCGTTTTTGTGCGTTCGGATAATTCAAGGTACTTGCGGGGAGATAATAAGCGAGGCCATATTTTTTTTATGGTGGTTTGGCATACGAGTTGCTTATGAAAATCTTGAAGTGGAAATGTTAAGAAAGGCTAGGGGTAAAAAGGTAAATTCGTAATACGACTCATGGAAGCATGGAGGAAGGCGAAGGGTAAATTGGAAATTTTGAAAAAAAATAAGAATTCATGAGTCACAAGACCAAGAGGGCTAAATATGGGCTTTGAATTAAAAAGGGCCACTTGGGCCGTCCACACAGGTGGGCTAGGCCCAACTAAAGCTTAAGGGTCAAGGATAAAAAAGATGACCAAGTCATCTTTTCCACTTCAACCTCTAGAAATTTCAAGAGGCTAAGAACAAAAGAAAGAAGGAGAAAAGAAATTGGCCAATTCGGCCTTGAAGAAAAAGAAAGAAACCGAGAGAAAAAAAAAAAGAGGAGAATTTCCAACTTGTTCCTCCTAGCCAAACAATTCATTGAAGGGTTCTTGGCATGGTGGAGGGTTCTTTGGAGCAAGGAAAATACAAGTTTTGGCAAGTCTTCAATTGTAAGCCAAGTAAAGATTCAAAGTAAAAAGGTAAGGTTTGAATATTTTTTTTATACGTTGTGGATGTGTAAATATGTTGTGGTGCATGAAAATGGATGAAATTCATGTGTTGAAAGAGTGTGTGGGTGTGGCCGTGACTTGCTTGAGCAAGCCGTGCGTGTGTATGTGTTGTGTGTTGTGTTGTGTTGTGTTGTGTGTTGGTTGTTGTTGTGAAGTGTAGAAACTATGAAAATTCATGAAAAATATGCATGTGGGAAGTTGGCCGTACAGTATAGGGTATGGTAGGGTGTGGTGAATTAATTTTACTTAGCATTATAATTGTTGTTATGGTAAGCTCTATAATGTAAAGTAAGGATTTAATGGTTAAGGAGTGAAGTTGTGTTGGTTGTGGATTATGGGAAGAGTTGGTATAATGTTAGTGTGATCTTTGTGTTGTGAAGATAATATCGTTAAGCGTATGTGTTGTTGTGTTTCATTGAATTTAGAAGGTTTTGGGTAAGGAGTATGTCGCTTAAGTTGTTGGAGTGTCATATGAATTTAATTGAATGGAATTGCCTTGAAATGCATATAAATGGCTTATTGATTTTGTAGTCAAGATTTTTGGGTATTGATGGCTGTTGATTTGGCCGAGTTTTATTCTCGGAATTTGTGTTGATGGAATAAGCCGAGTTGGATTCTCGGGGTGGTGTGTTTGCAGGGGAAGTGCTGCCGAAATTTCGGTAGACAAAATGTTAGTTAGGATAAGACTCTTGGATGCCTAAAGCTAATGTTGAATTTGTTAACATTGTCATAGATCTTGGAAGGTCAAGAGTTAAAGTTGGATTGACTAAAGGAGCGGACAAGGTATGTTAAGGCTAAGCCCTTTCTTTCTATGGCATGATCTCTACGTCGTAAGTTTACGAATGTTTCCATAATTTCATTATTTTCGAAAGATAGAAGCCTATGACACTAAAGCATAAGTCTTTTCTTATTAGTTTACAACTGGTTTTTCCAAAAAGTCCTTACTTTCCAAAAGCCAAGTTTAGAGAAGTTACAAGTTCGTATGTGTTACATCCCGTATTTTGAACGACGGGACGGTTCGGGTTAACTATGAAAAGTTAGGGTTAAGACCATTCCGGGATACGAAGTCGAGACGTGTGATCTTCGATTTTGTCATAAGACCTAAGTGTGTATGATTTTATTGACATGGATCATTTAAGAAAAATTGGGACCAAAGATGGAATTTGTGGAAGTTGCTAATTATTGAAAGAAAATGAGGAAAGAAAAGAAGCCATGTGGCCGGCCACCTTTGGAGTGGGCCATGGCCACATGGTTGGCTAATATTTGTAATATAAGGATGACTTAAGGGACCATTTCATCATCTTCTCAAGACTTAGAAAAATCAAGAACCATGGAGAAGAAAATCACCAACCATTCGCCATGAAGAGAAAAACCAAGACCAAGATTAAGCCATCCCAAAATTATTTCTCCTAAGCAAATATACTAATTGGAAGGTGCTTGATAACGTGGAGTTGTTGTTTCAAGCGTTGGATTGTTCGTTTTTCATCCTTGGCCAACTTTGGACAAGTTGAGGAGTTGTGAAGAAAGGTAAATTCTAATCTTGTTTTATGAGTTATGGAAGGTTTATGTGTGTTGTTGTATGTTGTTATGGATGAAATTCATGGAGACTTTGTATTTGAAGTTGAGGCCGTGTACATGGAAGTTGGCCGTGCATGTGTGTAGTATGTTAAAAGTGATGAATTAAGTTTATGTAGCATGTTTGGTTATTGTGGAGTGTTGAAATGAATGAAGATCATGAAGCTTATATATAGGGGCGTGTTGGCCGAATATGGCCTTTATGTGTGTTAAGAAATGAATTAGTTTTCTTGGAATTTTGGTTGTTGTTGTTATGTGGATTCTATGTTGGAAATAAGAGTTTAATGATTCAAATTGGTATTGTAAGTGTTATGGGCTGATTTGGAAGGTTGGGTGCATTTAGTGTAATTTTTATGTTTATGGAAATGACATGGTTAGAGTATGAATTGTTGGAGCAAATCATGATTTGAAACCGAGAAATGTGTTAGAGTTGAGGTTCTCGGGTTTGGCGACCATTTCGGGTGGAATGGAGTATTTGTTGGGTTGTTGGAAATATTGCATGAATTATTTAAAGAGTTCTTGAATGTTGTTTGAATGGTTTTGGAGTGATAATTGAGTATGTGTTAGTTTGATTACATGTTGGTTTGTAAGTATGTAGTTGTAGTAAGCATAATTGGAATATTGTTGGAATGTGTGGAGAAGGATTATTAATGTTCGAATATGTTTGAATTGATTATGGATATTATTGGAATGATTGTTGGTGTTGTTGTGTTGTTGAATTTGGCCGAGTTGAATTCCTCGGGTTGGTCCATTTATAAAGGAAGTCTGTGTGTGTGTGTGTTGTGTGTGTAATTATGTGTTAGTTTGGAAATGAACTTCTAAATGCTTGGTTGACGTTGGTATTTATTGATGTTATGTAGATCTTGGAGAATTCGAGATATAAGTTTGATTTGGATTAGCGTTGGGTGCGAGCGAGGTATGTAAAGCTTAACTCTTCTTTCTTTTGGCATGCCTTAGTTCAATATAGGCTACGATACTAGCCTCGAGGAAATTCCATTCTCATAATCCGAGCATGTCTATGATTCGCGTTTGTCTTTTGGTACTCGTATGTTGATGTGAGAAAATATTGGTTTTGATGTTGTTGGAAAAATTGATTTTAAAGTTGCATAAAAACTTGGTTTTCAAAAGAGTTTTATTCTTAAACGATGTTGAAACTACGAACGCTCATAACTTTCGACTAAGGGCTCGGATTGCCTCGATATCGTCATGGGAGGTTGTATGACGTGTGATGAGTATGTTTTCCATAGGCGGGCCCGGCTCGGGTTGACACTCGTCCGTGGGTCCCGCAACCTTCCTTTGTACTTTTCTGATGACGTTTGAGAGAGTTTGGTATGACGATTTTCCCGATTCCCAAGTACGGTCATTTTACTTACTTTTTGAACCTATGATAATGATTTTATGCATATGGTTACTCACGACTCGCTCGTGCGGTTTGTTGGTACATCGTTCGCCGGTTCCCGGGCCGGTTTGTTGTCGTGCGCACTATGATATATTCTGGTGTTATGCTGTGTTACGGTTCCCGAGACCTCGCCATAGGGCCGGGTTCCGTTTATGGAGTTATGCTGTGATATGGCTTATGATATGTTGTGATGATGTGTTGCGTTCGGGGTTGTACGGAGATTTGAAACCTTCTTGTTATGCGTGTTATGGCGCCATCGACAGCGGGCAACCATATTTTCTCGTGTCTTTTGCATGCTTTCTATTTTAAAGATAAACATTTGGCATTTTGGAAATGTACTTACTTTCGGTACTTCGTTTCGAGTGTGACTCGCTATTTATCGTATTTTCTCGCTTTGCATACTCGCACATATTTCGCATCGACCCCTTTCTTCGGGGTCGCGTTTCATGCCCGCAGTACTGTGCGACCAGCCTTGGTGATCCGTCGCCTTAGGATACCTATCCCGTCGTGTTGGAGTGCTCCTTTTATTCCCGAGCCTACATCTTGTATATATACTCGTTCATTGCGTGTGTGTGTGTGTGTGTGTGTGTGTCGTGGGTACGGCGGGGCCCCGTCCCGTCATATGATTCTCGTTAGTATGTTTAGAGGTCCGTAGACGTATATGTGGGTTGTGTGCCTACCTTGTACGTACGGGTTTGTATGCTATATGCGTTGGGCCACGCGCGTTTGATAGCCTTGTCGGCTTCCGATATATATATATATATATATATATGATTGAGTTTGAGATGTGTTTGAGACAGTTTGATATTTGTATACGCGTGCCGGCCAAATGTGTGATTCAGGTTTGATGAATGCGTTTGGGTGCCCAACTCGGGCATTAGTCACGGCCTACGGGGTTGGGTCGTGACAGTATGACCAAAAACCATGAGTATGATTCCTATAATGACAATGATAATGTTAGACATGCGAAAACATCTATGATGAGTATGTAGAGGATGGTTCCATGAGGGAAAATTCCAAGTTATGGACTCGATATGAATATGAGAATATTGAATTATTTCTTGGTTCTCAACTTTACTCCTTGATAACAGTTTTATTTTATGATTCAGCGATTTACGAAATCTACGGTTTTATTCTATGTTCCATGCTACTAGTCTCATTTTATAATACTCATTTCTTCAAGGTGAAATATGACGTTTATGACGATTCCATAAGATAATCGGAGGTTACCGACCTTACGTCACTCCGATAGAATCACGGCTTTTCTTTGGGCTCTCTTGCATGCTATGGTATATTATATGTGTATATGTATGTATATGGGGAAGATGGGGAAGATGGGGAAAAAGGACAGAGCGCTATAGACGCTGGGATGTACGCACGGTACATGTATCCGTATTTAGCATGACATCATCCCGGACGCGGGATGCCCGGACGCGGGACATATACATCTACATTATGGTTAAATGGATCGGCTACCGACGCCTCGGCAATACAGCATGTTATATTTTATATATATATATATATATATATATATATATAAAAAAGAAATGTTTATCAAAGACAGCTTAGCATGCATGGCATCCGCCCTGAGTGGCACACGTATGTACAGGTTACTTTCTTATCGCCCCATATATCTTAAGATCTTATTATGTCATTGCTTGTATTTTATATTTCTTATTCCGCTATTCTCACGCCTTACATACTCGGTACACTATTTGTACTGACGTCCCTTCTTGTGGACACTGCGTTTCATGCCGCGCAGGTAGACGGGTTGGATCCTTAGGAGCTCCACCAAATGCCCAAAGAAGAGTGCTCCGGCTTATTCGAGCCACAACATTTTGGTACTACGTTTGTGTACATAGTCGGGCACGGCAGAATCCGACCCTCCTTGTTATCATATGTATGATGTTTAGAGGCTCGTAGACAGATCTGTATAGTCAGATGTTTTGCACTATGGTTTGTCCTCGCCGATGTATATTAAACTCGTAAAACTTGTGCATTTTTTTTAATGTCGCTATGATAGTAGTAACTGAAGAAATGGCCCACTTAGTAATAAGAGCACGACACGAGATAAGGGGTGCTCGGTACAAGTATCGGGTACCCGTTGCGGCCCCTAGTTGGGTCGTGACAGTAGTGTTATATTAGAGGGGAAACTCTAGCGAAATTTTCGTAGAATCCCCGATAGCTTAACATTCGAGGACGAATGTTTTTAAAGGTGGGAAGAATGTTACACCTCAAAAAAAAGTTCATTCATGCACAGTGAATACACTAACGAAGGGAACAAAGTATACAATGTTTTGATAAGTAAGAAATAGCATTTGATGATCCTAATTGAGATTTCGAAGGCATTCGAGGTAATAGAAGAAAGTTTGCCAAGAAAGGCAAGGCATACGTTATGTATCGGAAAGGATTTATGAGTAACGAATTAATAATGACTTAATGATGTTTTAGAGAAGAGCTATAACGTCCCTTAAATTGTTAATGAGGTGTTAAACAAGTGTTAAGAAGGTTCTATAAGGATTGGAGATCAAACGAGTCGACGAGAATGAAATCCGAATAGTTGGGCATTATACGGCCCAACATACTGGCCGTATAAATTATACTGGCCGTATGTTAGGCCGTATATTTAGCCCAGATTGGCAGCATTCACTGGACCAAACATACGGCCAGACATACGGCCAGTATAAAAGATACGGACCGTATGTTGGTTCATATGTTTGCGTCGGGTCAGATTTTAAGTTGATATAAGGAGGACCCAAGTTCATTATTTCATTTCATTTTCTCACTCCACACCTCAAGAACCCTCTAGAACACTCTCCACACTTCCCATACAAGAATCCAAGAGAAATTGATGATCAACTTCATCAAACCAACAAAGATCAAGTGTATGAAACACATTGAAGTTCATCTAAGCTAAGAAATTCCAATGGAAGTGAATTAGGGTTTTGGTGCAAGAGAAGTATTTCCACTCAAGGCTTATTCCTACACTATCCAAGGTAAGGTTTGTGGTATTTCATGTTGATTAAGGTATTGAGAAGTTGAGACACTTGGATTGTAGAAGAATATAGAAAATAGGTCATGAATGTGGGAATAGTGTCATTTTGAGTAGTAGTTTGGAATGAATCATGATTATTGATATGTTGTGATTGTAAGTATGTTATGAATGACATTTAGAACATGGGATAAGCATTATATGTGAGTGAACGTATTAGTGAACTATGACCTTGATTATGGAGGAATTGAAGTGAAATTGTGAAATGTGGATAATGTAGATGAATGATGATTGTTGCCTATAATATTGTGATTGTTGTTATGGATGTTTGGGAGTTGATATGGAATATGGATAAAATTGTATAAACAAAGGAAATTCTGCCCAATTTTCTTTAGCTTTAATAAGCACGTTCATATAATCGATTAGCTAATGTTAATACAAACTCTCTTGAAGGTAGAAACGCGAGCATTGAAGGAGAACGATCAAGCGATAGAATAGCTAAACGAAAGGTATGTAAGGCTAGTCCTTTCTTTCTAAGGCATGACTCTATGGTATGAATCTTCCTATCTTTCTATGACTTCTCTACATATATCTATATACCGAAAATGATGAGTCTACGTTATAAAGAGCTCTCATGAAATAAAGTTAAGAGATATATTATGAATATGATGATGAGTCAAAGTCTAGAGACCCTAAAGCTCATGATATGATGTTTCTACAAAGCTAATGACTTTCATACGATTCCTTTATATTATTCATTGTTGCTAGACCCACCTTATGATGTTAGTCCCTTCCTTTTAAAGGCATGAATTTTATGGCATGATTTTCCCTCCTTCTCCCTGAATTTCCAACATTTCGAAGAACCAAGAGTCTATGTTCAAGAATGGTCATATGAGATAAAGATAAGAGATACATTATGAGTACGATAGTGATGACGATGAGTCTATGACTATAAGGAGCTACATATGTATATGATAAAGAAAAGAGGTAAGACACGAGTATGTTAATTTATGATGATGAGTTAAGTCAAGGAATCCTAAAGTGAGATATGATGCCCATGAAGTTAATGATTCTAAGTATGGTTCCATTGATGCTTTTTCTTGTGTACACTCACCTTAAAATGTTAGTCCCTTCAAGGTGAGATATGATGACTATGATTACTCCATAATGTAATCGGGGGTTCACGACCTCATGTCACCCCGACATCGCTATAGTTCCCCTCAATGTTCTAATGTATGCTTTAACGATAGATGTATGATAATGCTAAGGATGATGTTGATTTCATTTATGTATTTTTATGAATATGTACGTATGTATGATAGCATCGAGTCCCAAAAGGGCTGAGTACGGATATCGTCGAGTCCCGGGAGGGCCGAGTACAGATATCATCGAGTCTCGGAAGGGCCGAGTACGGATATCATCGAGTCCCGAAAGGGCCGAGTACGGGTGATACCGAGCCTATATGGCCGGGTACGTGGCTGTACTGCATTGTAAGTTATTGCATATGTAAGCATGTGGATGTAACAAGTGTATCTTTAGGAGAATAAAGGGGTAAGTACGTATGACGAATGTTTAAAAAGTATTATGAGAAATGAACGGTTCTTTTGTCTTATGCTATTCCTCATGCTCTTATCATATTATTATCCACGCCTTACATACTCGACAATATTCGCATCGACGT
Organism: Lycium ferocissimum; assembly: GCF_029784015.1. NCBI lineage: Eukaryota > Viridiplantae > Streptophyta > Magnoliopsida > Solanales > Solanaceae > Lycium > Lycium ferocissimum. The sequence goes on along the minus strand of NW_026715223.1, from coordinate 901 downwards.
CCATTTTCTTTGGACGCTATGATCATGCCCACAGTAAACAAGGAGGAGATCCGCACTCGTAGAGCCGTTAGATAGCCTTGAGAGCACTCCATTATTCTGGAGGTTCCATTGTTTATTGCTTTGTGTATATGTATTTGGGCACGACGGGGTCCTGTCCCGTCCATATGTATATTACTCTAGTAGAGACTCGTAGATATGTATGTGTGGGTAGTATTGTCACATTCTAATTTCCGATAGGGCATGATGGGCACCCGACCCTTACCTAGGGCCGAGCGAGCCACCACTTTTCGTAATACTCACAATCATCTTGGGCCCGCAAAACATGACATGAGCACATAATGAATTTTTTTTTTTTTTTTTTTTTTTTCCGTAAAGCAAACATGCCTTTCGTCTTTATCAAATCAAACAAAACTAGTACCCTATGAAATTTGAAAATAGGGAAATTCAAAAATAATGCTAAGATACTCCTTCTGGGGGAAAAACCCACATTCAAAACTCGACACGGAAAGTCTCACCAACATCTCGGATACCCAAAAACTCGGACTCGGCGGAAAAAGGAAGGGCTCGCAATCCATGGGAAAATTTTTAACATCTCCTATCCGGGGCCGCGGGCAAAACCCCAAAAAAGGGGTCGACAATAGTCGGAGTAAAACATGGGATACGAAAATGAGGTCTAACAAAAAAGGGGGGGGGAAAAAAAGGGCAAAAAAACCGGATACCAAAAGGGCGACCAAGTACAAATCTACATAGGCGGTCGGGAAAACAAAGTGATAATGAATAAAATGTTTGCTTTTTTTTTGTAAAAAGTTTTTTCTCATATATATATAGAAAATAAAAAATCATAAGGGGACATTAAAGGGGCAAATCCCCAGTCAAAAACCTCAACTCCGCGGTAAACCCC
>NW_026715222.1:0-21415 GCF_029784015.1 Lycium ferocissimum | reverse complement strand
AAGAATACCAAGGAACAAATGCGAATCATAGATATGCTCGAAATGCGAGAATAACAGTTTCCTCGAGGCTCGTATCATAGCCTAATTTAACTAAGGCATGCCAAAAAGAAAGAAAGGTTGCTTTACATACCTCGAAACGCTCTCCAATATACTCCAAATTCAAGATAAATCCAACCTACGATTCGGGCTGCCCAAGGTCTACAAACAAGCCATGAAATGCCAAACATTAGCTAAAGACTTTTGGGCATTTAGTTCCAATTTGCCATAATTCTACAGAAATTTGGGCGGCATTTCCCTAAATAGGCCACCCCTAGAATTTAACTCGGCCAAAACAATCAACAACAACAACAATAACCAACCTAGCAACATCAACAACCAATCCGAAAGACAAAACAACAATAATAACTTTATTTTCCATCATTCGACAACATTCATGAATTCGATTCAACGGCTTACCTTCAAGCCAAGATCGACGCTTATACATTCATATACGACCCGAACCCATACCAACAATATTTAAGGACATTCTGAGCAATTCATACAACATTTCCAATAATCCAAATTTTTCTCCAATTTGGCCGAGAACCTCACTTAAGCCATTCTTCATTTTCAAATCATGATTTGTATCCACAATTCACATTCTAACAATGCTATTATCATCAATATACAAATTACATTAAATGTACAAAAATCTCCAAATCAGTCCGCAACAATCACAACATCAATTTGAGCCATTTAACATTCATTTCCAACATAGAATTCATAACGACGACGACTAAAACATTAAGCGATATTCATTCATTCATTGTCATATAATGTGACCCATTTCGACCAACACTACACATATACATATATGGATGATTCTCAATCGTTCTTCACCTTACAATGATCATAATAAACTAACTAGGCATTAATTCATAGTTTCAACACAACACAACACACACCACACCCATTTGCACGGCTCAAGTACCACACACACAACTCGCTTCCAACATTCCATATTTCATGATTTTCCTCCATTATAACATACTACAACAAGCATACAACCTTTATAACATACAAAACATAATCAAATCTTACCTTTCTTCTTCAACTTTCCAATAGCCTAGGGTTTCCAAGGATGAAAAATAATGGATTGATCGCTCCAACGACACCTCCACGCTACTTAGAGACCTCAATATAGTGGGTTAGCATCAACAAAATATTTTTGGGAAGGCTAGAAATGAGGGTTGGTTTTTCCCTTGGTTGGCCGAGAACCCTCTAATGGTGGTGTCTCCACTCTTCAATTTTTTTCTAAGTGTGGTGAATGAAGTGAAATGAAGTGGTCATCTTTTAACAATGCAAGACTTAGTCAAGGGTCCCTTGGCCCACATTAATGTGTTGTTCCAATTAAAAGTTGACACAAAAATGGTGTGGGCCACTCCACCTTACACGGCCACCATAGAAAAATGGATGACTTTTTCAACTTCCAATCTTATCACTTTTGGTCCCAAATTCTCCTAATTATTCCATACCAACAAATTCATGAACAACTTATGTCTCAAAATAAAATCAAAGGTCAAAAATCCCGACTTTGCAACCCGGAATAGTTTTGTCCTTAACTTGTCATAATTAATCCGGATTGTTCCAATGTATTAAAAATACGGGTTCTAACAAAATAGTAGGAAGAGTACAGACTCTATCTGTACCTGTGACCATCACTGAGAATCATGAATATGCAAATGAACTTTCAAAACATCTTATGTATATGATGCATACCTTCTTCGGGCATAATAGCATATCGGCCCCGTCGGGCATTAGGAACCCCTTTCTCCTTCGGACATCATCATCATCGTGGTCATGAAGATAACGTATGGACATGATCGGGACTTGAAAGTATGTAAATGTGTATATAACGCCATAGCCCTTTCGGGATCTAGAATAAAATGAATTGTGAACTTAAGATAACAACTCTTACCTCGTATTAGGAACTTCTTCCTATAACCTATCGCATAACCTCTCCTTCGAGACATTAACATTAACATATATATATATATATATATATATATTGAAGTGCGCCCTAGACAAGGAATTCTTATGAACGTCTCCTTTGGGACTGAAACATGAAGATAACGTATGGACATAAAAGCTTATGGCTATCCCCTTCGGGACTTGAAAGGTAACATGTAAATGTGTATAGATTATAGAACTAGGAAGGTGCCCTTTCGGGATCTAGAATAAAATGAATTGTGAACTTAAGATAACAACATGGAGTATCAATGAATAATCCTTTCTTATCTTCTAAGAGTGGAAATTTGTCACGACCCGAGCCAACAAGAAATCAAGAGTCGTGACGAGTGTCATCACCCCAATAAGTTTTGGTGCTAACACCCCTATACTTGATTAACTATCACATAACCACGGGGTGGCCCATATCGAGACGACACATGTCCAAGGGTGTATATATATATATATATATATATATATATATATATATATATATATATATATATATATATATCATAATCTTCGAAATAAAGGTGCAAGCCAACTAGATTGCTATTTAAGGCACTAATTCAAGAGTTTATTACACCTCGAAAAAATTCGTTAGCGTACGGTGAATAGACGTTTTTATGAGAGGAGGTATGATGTATACGGGGTTTGGACAAGTAAGAATTAGTATTGTGTTGTGTTAAAGTTGGTGATGATCCTAATTAAGATTTCCAAAGACATTCGAGTTAAGGAAAGAAAGTTGTTAAGGGAAGCGAGTCGCAAGTCGAAAGTAACAAATAAGAATTTCGAGTAGTAAGTTAATGATGTCTTAATGACCTTTTGGGGAAGAGTTATAACATCCCTTAGAATGGTATTGAAGTAAGGAACAAGTGTTAAGAAGGTGCCACAAGGATCAGAGATCAAACGAGTCGACGAAACAATTTCTAGTTGGGAAAACTTCTAAATGCTTGGACGTTGGTATTTATTGATGTTACGGCCGGACAGATGCGGCCGTATAAAATGTATGGACCATATGTCCAACCGTAGTAGATTCGATCCGGTTGATGTGAGAAAATATTTCCTGATGGACCAGATCTACGGCAGACATTCGGACCATATAAAACATACGGACCGTATAAAACATACGGACCGTATGTTGGTCCGTATAAATGATGACGGTCGGGGACGATTTTCCCGAAGTTCATTTTTATATAAGGGACCCTTTTCATTTCATTTTCATTTCCCACTTCACCTCCACACTTCAAGAAAGCTCTAGAACACACCAAACACTTCATCCATGAGAAATCACTAGAAATCAAGAATCATCAACAAGAAATCAAGAGAATCAAGTGAAGGAAACCCATTAAAAGTCATCCAAGTCAAGAAATCCCAAGAGAGATAAAGTAGGGGTTTTGGTGCTAAGGGTGAATCACCATTCTAAGCTTATTCCTCCATCATCTATATATGGTAAGTTTCATGATCTTTACATGTTGTTTGAAGTATTTATAAGTCAAGACTCATGAATTGTAGAAGAGTATGTGAAATGGGTCATGAATATGTGAAAAGTGCCATTAGTGAGTAGTAGTTGGATTGAATCATGGAAATGAATATGTTGATGTTGTGAATGTGTTATAAATGACGTTTAGAACATGAAATAAGTGTTGGACACGAAAGTATGCGATGGTGAACCTTGACCATAATTATGGAGAATTGGGATGGAATTGTGAAATGCAAATCATATGAATGAATGACGATTGTTGTTAGTGATATTGTGATGATTGTTATGAATGTTGGGAGTTGTTATGGAATATGGCGGAAAGTAGTATAAACAAAGGAAATGCTGCCCAAATTTCTATAGCTTAGTAAGTATGTTTTTCATGATTGTTTAGCTAATGACGACACGAATTCCATTGAAGGTATAAACAAGTGCACTCGAGGAGAACGAGCAAGCGATAGAATAGTTAAACGACAAAGGTATATGAGGCAAATCCTTTCTTTCTAAGGCATGAATCCTATGGCATGAATTTCCTCTTTCTTATGAATGTTCCATCTTCAAGAAGACTATGAGCCCTTGTTCATGAATAGTCGTACGAGATAAGAGATATGCTACGATTACGATAATGATAATAACAAGCTAAGTCTAAAGAGGCTATAGGCTATGATATGATGCTCCTATTAAGCTAACGAAGCTATCCATAGTTCATTGATGTTAAACATTGTATACACTCACCTTATGCCCATTCTTCCAAGGTGAGGTGGAATGCTTACGAATGCTCCATAATGAAATCGGGGGTCTACGACCTTATGTCACCCCGACATAACTATGCTTGTTTCCAAGTTCTAATGTATGAATTGATGATATATGTATAATGATATTAACTTATGATGAAACTATAGTATGAATATGAAATGAATGATAGTGATGGCTATGATGATGTATAATGTGCGATGATAAATGCATACTATGTATGATGATATGATTTCATCGAGCCTAGAGGGCCGGGCATGTCACCGCTAAGGCGGGCTGCATATGATTCCACCACGCCTAGATGGCTGGGCATGTCACCGCTAAGGCGGGCTACTATGATTCCACCGAGCCTAGAGGGCCGGGCATGACACCACTAGTGGGGGGCATATGATGGTTACCCGGACGCGGGTTAACAACATGACGACATATGATTGATGTTATGATGCATGTATGGCAGGATGATGTAAATGTGACATGATAAGGCATACGCTATGATAATGTACATGATGTGTTTATGTATGATGAATGTATATGAAATGTATCTATAATTACCAGAGTACACAGGTTGTATCCTCTACTCATGACTTATGATATTCTTATTATGCTTATTTCATTTCTGCCTTACATACTCAGTACAATGTTCGTACTGACGTCCTTTTCTTTGGACGCTGTGTTCATGCCCACAGGTAGGCAAGGAGACGGTGCTGATCTATAGGGGCTAGTAGGGCGGCGCAGTGAGCACTCCATTGTTCGGAGGTGCTATTGATTAATCTTTTGGTACATACATGTATATCCATGATTGGGCATGGCGGGGTCCTGTCCCGTCCATATGTCTAGTACTCTAGTAGAGGCTCGTAGATACGCAGTGTGGGTAGCATGGTCCTATAGTTGTATGTGTATGCATGTATATATAGTATTTTGATAGCCGAAAAGGCTTATGTTTATAAAAGTAATTATGTTTGAAATGATGATATATTCCTATGATTATGAGCATTTAGTATGAAGGAGAGCAGATAAGTAACAGCATGAGTGGTGTTCGGTGGGTAGCCCCGAATACCCGTCATGGCTCGTTGTTCGGGTCGTGACAGAAGTGGTATCAGAGCAGTTCAGTCCTAGGAAGTGTCTATGAGCCGTGTCTAGTAGAGTCTTGTTTATGGTGTGTTGCGTGCCACGCTAATAAACAGGAGGCTACAGGACATTTAGGAAAAATGACCATCTTTCTTCATATGAAATAGTGCGTTAGAGCCTAGTATAAGATTTAATCCTCCCTAATGAGTATGTTGTGATTTCAGAATGCCGCCAAAAGGAAAAGCTAAAGCCGCCCCGAGGGGCAAGACTACGATAAAGAGGCGGGCACAAAGAGAGCCGCCCATGAATGCAAATGAGGATGAATCACATCATGAGGCTTTATCAGATACCTCCACTACTCCGCCTATTACAGAAGAGCAAGAAAGGGCTTCAGCTCCAGCTCCTATGCGTCCAGTTCCTCCACCGGCTACATTCGGTCAACAAGTGACCGAAGCTATTAATTTATTGACACAGTTGGTTGCCGCCCAGGCACAAAGGCAAAATACGGGCCCAAATGATCGTTCAGCTAGTACTAGAGCCAGTGACTTCATGAGCCTAAATCCTCCGGAATTCTTTGGGTCAAAACTGGATGAAGACCCACAAGGTTTTATTGATGAAATGCTAAGAACATTGCTGATTATTCATGCTTCCGAGACTGATTCAGTGGAGTTAGCATCATATAGACTCCGAGATGTGGCGGTATTATGGTATAACAATTGGATAGCGTCGAGGCAAGAGAATGCGCCTCCTCCCGTGTGGCAAGAATTTGTTGATGCCTTCCTTCGTCATTATTTGCCGCCCGAGGTCCGCCGAGCTAGAGCGGATAGATTCTTGAATTTGAAGCAGGGTAACATGAGCGCCCGGGAGTATAGCCTTCAATTTAATTCTTTGGCTAGATATGCTCCTACTATGGTAGCCGACATGGGCGACAAGGTACACAGATTTTTGAGTGGCTTAGGGCCACATTTATTTAAGGATTGTTTGACGGCTTCATTGCAAGACGGGATGGACATTTCCCGCATTCAAGCCCATGCCCGAAATCTTGAAGGACAACAACCTCCGCAGAAGGGTGATCGTGATGTTGATAGAGGGCAAAGCAAAAGGGCCAGATCTATGGGCACAGGTAGTGATTATAGAGGGGGATCGAGGCAGACATATTCTAGGCACTCAGGCCAGTCAGTGACGAGTGCACCTCCCCGGTTCACAGGCAGGAAATCTGATCGCTCTTTCCGTTCAGGACAGGGTCAGAGTTTGAGGGCCCCAGGTTCTCAGTTTGGGGGAGATTACAGTCAGGGGAGACCACCAGTTCCCCGATGCAGTCAGTGCAGAAAATTGCACTCAGGGCCATGTCGCCAAGGTACAGATGCATGCTATATTTGTGGACAGACAGGACACTTGATGCGAGACTGTCCTTCGAGGTACGGTAGAGGTGGGGTTCAGCCCACAGGTTCGGCAGCAGGTTCTTCATCAGTACGTCCTACAGGGCAGGTTCCCCAGATTCCAGCAGGCCGAGGTAGAGGCCGAGGGGGAGCATCTACTTCAGGTGCCACACAGCACCGCTTATATGCTTTAGCCGGACGACAGGATCTTGAGTCGTCCCCAGATGTGGTTACAGGTACATTGACTATGTTTTCTCATGACATGTATGCATTGATAGATCCGGGTTCCACGTTATCATATATTACCCCCTATGTTGCTAATCGTATTGGGGTGAAACTCGAGCCGATCAAACCTTTCGAGGTATCCACTCCGGTTGGTGATCCCGTGATAGCTAAAAAAGTGTATAAAGATTGTATAATTGAGATATGCGATCGCCAAACCAAAGCTGATTTAGTGGAGCTAGAAATGCTAGATTTTGATGTTATAATGGGTATGGATTGGTTGGCCTCATGCTATGCTAATGTTGATTGCCGAATGAAATTAGTTCGATTCCAATTTCCGGGAGAGCCCGTGCTTGAATGGAAGGGTAATACGGCAACTCCGAGAGGTAGGTTTATTTCCTACCTTAAAGCAAGAAAGATGATAGCTAAGGGCTATATTTATCATTTAGTCCGAGTTCATGACACCGAGGCAACATCGCCAACTTTCCAATCCGTTTCGGTAGTAAATGAATTTCCGGATGAACTTCCAGGCCTTTCTCCAAAAAGAGAGATTGACTTCGCCATTGATGTGTTACCGAATACCAAGCCTATTTCTATTCCTCCTTATCAAATGGATCCGGCAGAATTAAAAGAATTAAAGGCTCAGTTGAAAGATTTGCTCGAAAAGGGGTTCATTAGACCCAGTTCATCACCGTGGGGAGCCCCAGTCTTATTTGTGAGAATGAAAGATGGCTCCCTATGAATGTGTATTGATTATAGGCAGCTGAATAAGGTGACGATAAAGAACAAGTACCCTCTTCCAAGAACTGATGATTTATTTGATCAACTACAAGGTGCCAAGTGGTTTTTCAAAATAGATATGAGGTCGGGTTATCATCAAGTGAGAGTCAGAGAAGAAGACATTCCTAAGACCGCTTTCAGGACGAGATATGGCCATTATGAATTCCGAGTAATGTCGTTTGGGCTAACTAATGCTCCGGCAGTGTTCATGAACTTAATGAATAATGTATTCAGGCCTCTCTTAGATCTGTTCGTGATAGTATTTATTGATGACATCTTAGTGTATTCTCGCACAGAATCAGAACATGCAGATCATCTACGTATTGTTCTTGGAATTCTCCATACTCGGGAGTTGTATGCAAAATTTTTAAAGTGCGAGTTCTGTGTCACGACCCAACCCCGTAGGCCGTGACTAGCGCCCGAACTGGGCACCCGTACGTACCAAAAGCCAAAATAGTAACTCAGGTATTTAGAAAAATTTGGGCAGAGTTTCCTCTGTTTTTCTTACTAACCAAAATTTACCTGCACACAGAAAATACCAACAAAGGCCACACCGGGCCAACATATCCATATATACAGATATAGGCGAGCCGACAAGGCTGCCGCGGTGAATAAACCGCCCAAACATACAGTACGTGCATATAGCCATACGGATATCGCCACACCCACGGACATGTCTACAGACCTCTACGCGAGTAACAAAATCATATGACGGGACAGGGCCCCGCCGTACCCTGAACAAATATACACAAAATGTAACAAAGGCTGTACCAAAATCTGGGCTCCGGACAAGGGAGCTCTTCAAGATAGCTGGACAGGAACCCTAAGCTGGCGGCTCACTCAAATGTGTATCAGCACCTGCGCGGCATGAAACGCAGCCCCCGAAGAAAGGGGGTCAGTACGAAATATGTACTGAGTATGTAAAGCAGTAAACACGATAAGCGATTCATACGGAAATAAAGAGACGAGGAAAAGTAGTACAGTAACCGGATCTCATAAAACTTACCTTGAACGTGAATCATGTCTTTCAAAATCATTAATGGACTGAGTATCATAATTAAAGAAATCATCATGAACATGTGCTTACATAACATGCCCCGGCCCTATAATGAGGGACGCGGTAAGTAAAATCATCATGCTTATCTTTTGTAACATGCCCGGCCCTCTAGTGAGGGGCGCGGTAAAAGGAATCATCATATGCCATCTGGCCACCTCCCCGTCATCACATCATCATTATATATATATATATATATATATATATATATATATATATATATATATATATATATATATATATATATATATATACATTCCTCTAGTGAGGGGATGCGGTGAAACAATGCGGTGGAATCGCACGAATACATGCCCTGGCCGGGACGCGGTGAAAGATGTCATAACGGCTCGCACGAGCGAGTAGTGAGAAAACCATATGCAAAATAAAATATAGCACATTTACAGAGACTCAGTAGCATAATTGAGATGACAAACCATATGACAGAGGCGGGTAGTAACCGTAGTGTATGCATTTCGGATGTCACAATAGCATATGTCAAAATAAGCTTTTTTTTGTAATCATGTTCATGTTTCAAACTACATTATGGGACTTATCAAAATAATTCAAACGAATGTCATATAGTAGTTAGGAGAGTAGCCAAGAGTTTCCTTTGAATTCTACTCAAAATAAGTCAACGGAACAAAAATCCGGGGATGGTGGGCCCACCTCGGGTCAAATGAGGTGGCGTATATAATTTACGTATGTTTTACTTCATTATAACACTTATGAGGGTTTTAAAGTAATCGGGTCCTATTTGTGCAAGTTCTAGACACTTAGGCACTTTTTCTAACTATTCATAACATATTCAATTTAATTCTACTGAATGAAAAAGGGGCAAATTCGGACGTAGATTCTGAGGAGTAGAGTCGTCCCCAAGGCTCGTGTCAAAGCCTATCATACCTAGGACATGCCAAGAAAATAATAGGTAAGCTTCACATACCTTATTCGCTCCTTACGCTTCTTCAAATTCAAATCCCGTTTCGTCCAAAATCTACAATGGGTCACATTTACCAAATATTAATCATAAGGCTTACAATTCCAATTTTAACCAATACTTGGCTACGGAAATTTGGGCAGCATTTCCCCTATAAATGCGCCATCCCCGAGAATACCACTCGGCTCAGAATATCAACACAACACCCATAACAATATCAAAAGCATCAACAATTACTACAAAACACATTCCAACATAAATAGTCTTCCTTTCTTCATAACGTCACAACTTCTACTCCAACTTCATACTTCTAAACTATTATCAACATTTTCATATTCATGCACTAACTTGAAACCATTCAAATGCAATTTGGAAGCATTTCACATTATTTTACAAATATACAAAAATTCCATCAAACCATAATCTACCCAAAACCTCCAACTTTCAACATAAACATTCATGACACATTTTTATCTTCCAATTTCACTTACAAGAATCACCATTTGCATCTTACAACTTCATTTCCTCAATTACACAATTTATAATAAAATCACATACTTTCCGACAACAACTCAACAACAAATTTTTCATACTAACTTGAACTATTACTCTTTCATTTACATCACAAGATCACAACAACACAATTAACATAATAAATGAATCAAATTCTTGTTCCTCCCTCACTTAGAACCACACGGCCACACTTCCATGCACACACAACACACAAATTTCATGCTTTGCTTTCATTTCCACATACTACAACATACATACAAGTCTTCCATAACATAAAAGGATAGAATTCTTACCTTTTCCTCAAATTCTTCACTTGCCACCAAAGTGACTTTCTTGCTAAACTAATTACACCACCTTGAAGAGGGCTTTGAGCTTAGTAGGAATGTACAAAAATTACAATTTTTGAATCAAAGATGGAAGCCCTCAATTTTTTTTTCCTCTTTCTTTCCCTTAGCCGTGACCTCCCTTTTCTTTTTCCTCTCAATTTCTTTGTTCTTGAAGTTTCTTGAAAATGAATAAGGATGGCCCCCTTTTAATTATTTATCACATGATTTAAGTTAAACATGGGCTTGGACCCTTTTTTTTGGGCTTATGGCCGGCCACTCCATGCATTTGGGCCTAAAATTTTCATCATTTTTTTTTTTGAGCCCAAGGACTTATGGATCACATTTTGTAATTCCCGAAACAAATTTTCGGAATTCCAACTTTGCCCCTAGCCTTCCTCAACACTTCCATATTAATATTCTTCCGTAAACAACTCATGTGCTAAATAAAATCAATCATTACCTTATTTCTTTCAAACCAAGATTATTTCCAATTTTCCCGAACACGCGAAAATACGGGATGTAACATTCTGGCTAAATTCTGTGACATTCTTGGGCCATGTGATTTCAGATAATGGCATTAGAGTTGATACTCAGAAAATAGAGGCTGTAAAGACTTGGCCAAGGCCTACGACGCCTACAGAAGTTCGAAGTTTTTACGGGTTTGGCAGGTTATTATAGAAGATTCGTAGAGGGCCTTTCATCTATTTCAGCCCCATTGACGAAGTTAACCCAGAAATCAAAAAAATTTCAGTGGAATGATGCTTGTGAGCGTAGCTGTTATATCCCGTATTTTGTACGACGGGACAATCCGGGTTAACCATGATAAGTTAGAGACAAGACTATTCCGGGATACGAAGTCGGGACTGTTGACCTTCGATTTTGTTTTAAGACATAAGTTGTTCATGAATTTGTTTGCATGGAACATTTAGGAAAATTTGGGGTTAAAAGTGAAATATTGGAAAGTTGGAAATTATTGAAAATTGGCCATGTTGGCCGTGTGGTTTGGAGATGGCCCCCACACATTTTGTGGCCAAATTTAATTGGTCCAACCCATGTGTGGGCCATGGACACTTGTATAATTCATATATGAGCATAAAAGATGACTACTAAGTCATCTTTCTCATTCTCCACACTTAGAAAAAAAATCAAGAACTTGGAGAAGAACAACACCAACCATTCGGCCAAGACTCCAAAATTCAAGACCAAGAATTAGCCCTCACAAAATTATTTCTTCCTAGCAAACCCACTAATTGAAGGGTCCTTGTTAACGTGGAGTTTTTGTTTGGGGCAACAAACCGCTCGTTTTCATCCTTGCTAACCCTAGCCAAGTTGTGAAGTTGAGAAGAAAGGTAAGGTTTAATCTTGTTTTTATATGTTATGGAAGGTTTATGTATGTCGTAGTATGCAAAAATGGATGAAATTCATGAAATATGGCATGTTGGAGTTGAGGCCGTGTGCATGGTATATAGCCGTGTGCATGTGATATTGTGTTGAAGTGATGAATTAATTCTATGTAGCATGCTTAGTTGTGTAGTGTGTTGAAATGAATGAAAATCATGAAATTTGGTTGTGGATGTGTTGGCCGAATATGGCTTGTGAGGTGTAGCAAAGAATGAATTAATTCTATTTAGTATTTTGATTGTTGTCGTTATGAATTCTATGTTGACGATAAGAGTTTAATGACTCGAGTTGATGTTGTAATTGTTATGGGCTGATTTGGAGGTTAATGTGCATTTAATGTAATTCCTATATTTATGAGAATGACATTGTTAGAGTGTGGATTGTTGGTGCAAATCATGATTAGGAAGTGAGGAATGTGTTATGGTTGTGGTTCTCGGGTTTGGGACAGTTTCGGGTGGATTGGAGTGTTGTTTGGGATGTTTGAAATATTGTGTGAATTGTTTAAAATGTCCTAGAATATTGTTGGTATGGGTTCGGGCTAGTATTTGAATGTATGAGCGTTGATGTTGGTTTGAATGTAAGCCGTTGGATTGAATATAATGAATGTTGTTGAATTATGTGGAAAGAGTATTTAATGTTAGAATGCGTTTTGAATTGATTATTGACGTTGCATATGTATTTGCTGATTCAGGGGTACGGCGGGGCCCTGTCCCGTCATATGATTCTGTTGTTCTGTTTAGAGGTCTGTAGACATGTATGTGGGTTATGGTTATTTCTGTACAGGTGTGTCCGTACATTATATGTTCTGGGCGATCCCATTCGCCGTGGCAACCTTGTCGGCTTGCATTTGTATATATTTTGGGCCGTTGCGCCATATGATAGCCTTGCCGGCTTCTGTGATATATATATGTTTGTGTTGAGACAGTTTGAGACAGCATCTGATATTTGTATACGTATAAGTCATCTGTATGTGATTCGGATTAATGAATGTGTTTGGGTGCCCAGCTCGGGCACTAGTCACGGCCTACGGGGTTGGGTCGTGACAGTAGCTTCCAAGAGTTGAAAGACAGGTTAACCTCAGCCCCAGTTCTAACGCTCCCAGAAGGGCCGGATGGCTATGTCGTGTATTGTGATGCTTTCGGTGTTGGGTTAGGATGTGTATTAATGCAGCATGGAAAAGTCATTGCTTATGCTTCAAGGCAGCTGCGAAAACATGAAAAGAATTACCCAACTCACGATCTTGAATTGGCTGCAGTTATTCATGCCCTGAAAATGTGGAGACATTATTTGTATGGCGTGCATGTTGATATCTATACAGATCATAAAAGCCTCCAATATATTTTCAAACAGAAGGAGTTAAATCTGCGGCAGCGACGGTGGTTAGAATTGTTGAAAGATTATGATGTGAATATCTTATACCATCCCGGAAAGGCAAATGTAGTGGCGGATGCGCTCAGTCGCCGATCTATGGGTAGCCTATGTGAAGTGCCTTTGGAGAAGAAAGAAATGATTCGTGAGCTCCATCAACTAGCTAGCCTTAGAGTGTGCATAATTGATTCAGGAGATGCAGGAGTCGGTGTTAACAATCCCACAGTTTCATCCTTGGATGCGAAAATAAAAGAGCGTCAATACGAGGATCCCAAATTGAAGTATTATAAAGGTGTGAAGTCTCCAAAAGAAAAGTCACCATTTGAAGTCTCAGTAGATGGGGTTCTCAGGTATCAGAATAGGTTATGTGTTCCGGATGTGGCGGAACTACACTGCCGAATTCTAGAAGAAGCTCATTATTCCCGGTATTCTATTTATCCTTGAACGACAAAGATGTACCATGATCTTAAATTGATGTATTGGTGGGATGGCATGAAAAGAGACATAGCAGAATTTGTAGCCAAATGTCAGAATTGTCAGCAAGTAAAGGCAGAACATCTAAAGCCAGGAGGATTATTGCAAGCAATGGAAATTCCTACGTGGAAATGGGAAGTGATTAATATGGATTTTATTATAGGATTGCCCCGCTCTCGAGGCAAGTATGATTCCATATGAGTGATTGTGGATAGATTGACGAAAGCAGCTCATTTTCTCCCAGTCAGAACTACATATTCAGCTGAAGATTATGCAAGGTTATATCTTAAGGAGATTGTAAGGCTTCACGGTATTCCAATATCTATCATCACAGACAGAGGAGCACAGTTCACAGCTAAGTTCTGGAAATCCTTTCAAGAGGGTCTAGGTACTCAAGTAAGGCTTAGTACAGCATTTCACCCGCAAACTGACGGACAAGCCGAGCGTACTATATAGACCTTGGAGGATATGCTACGAGCATGTATACTAGATTTTGGTGGTAGTTGGGATGACCATTTACCCCTAATCGAGTTCGCATAGAACAATAGCTATCATTCCAGTATCCAAATGGCTCCGTATGAAGCTTTATATGGAAGGAAATGTAGATCTCCAATTGGATGGTTTGATGTCGGAGAAGTGCAATTGATAGGCCCCGAATTGATTCAACAAGCTGTAGAGAAAGTCAAGGTGATCCGAGATCGATTATTGACAGCCCAGAGTCGCCAAAAATCTTACGCGGACAACCGCCAGCGAGATTTAGAATTTCAAGTCAATGACTGGGTATTCTTGAAAGTATCACCGATGAAAGGGGTGATGAGATTCGGTAAGAAAGGAAAGCTAAGTCCTCGATACATTGGACCCTACAAAATCATCCGCAAGGTGGGTCAAGTAGCGTATGAATTAGAATTGCCTTCCGAGCTTGAGTTAGTTCATCCAGTATTTCATGTTTCGATGCTCCGTAAATGTGTGGGAGATCCCACAAAGACTGTGCCAATAGATGATGTTCAAATCACAGGAAAGCTAGCTTATGAGAAAGTGCCAATTGCCATTCTAGACAGGCAAGTACGAAGACTTCGAAATAAGGAAATAGCTTCAGTCAAAGTCCTATGGCGAAATAATAACCGGGAAGAGATGACTTGGGAAGCGAAAGAGAAGATGAAATCCACATATCCACATTTATTTCAGCCCCCGGAAGAAAGCTATGACGAAACGCCGAGATGATAAGGTATGTATGCTTTATTTGTATGTATATGGGTCGCGTGTGGCCAGTTTATATTGCTATTATGTTGTGGCCCTGTGAGGCAATGATATTATGGGTTGTTGTGATAGGACGGTAGTGCCATATTACAGGGGAAACTCTGGCGAAATTTTTCTAGAATCCCCGACGACTTAACATTCGAGGACGAATGTTCCAAAAGGGGGGAAGAATGTTACACCTCGGAAAATTCCCCGATAGCGTACAGTGAATAGACGAGCGAGGGGTATGATGTATACGGGGTTTGGACAAGTAAGAATTAGTATTTGATGATCCTAATTAAGATTTCCAAAGATATTCGAGTTAAGGAAAGAAAGTTGTTAAGGGAAGCGAGTCGCAAGTCGAGAGTAACGAATAAGAATTTCGGGTAGTAAGTTAATGATGTCTTAATGACCTTTTGGGGAAGAGTTATAATGTCCCTTAGAATGGTATTGAAGTAAGGAAAAAGTGTTAAGAAGGTTCCATAAGGATCGGAGATCAAACGAGTCGACGAAATGATTTTCGGAAAACTGGACCAACCTACAGCCAGACATACTGGCCGTATCTAATGTATGGACCGTATGTCCAACCGTAGATTCGTCCGATAGAGCATACTTCTTTGGACCGGATCTACGACGCCAGACATACGGACCGTATAAAACATACGGACCGTATGTTGGTCCGTATAAACCGGTCGGGGGGCCGAAGTTCATTTTTATATAAGGGACCCTTTTCATTTCATTTTCATTTCCCACTTCACCTCCACACTTCAAGAAAGCTCTAGAACACTCCAAACACTTCATCCATGATAAATCACTATAAATCAAGGATCATCAACAAGAAATCAAGAGAATCAAGTGAACGAAACCCATTAAAAGCCATCCAAGTCAAGAAATCCCAAGAGAGATAAAGTAGGGTTTTGGTGCTAAGGGTGAATCACCGTTCTAAGCTTATTCCTCCATCATCTAAGGTAAGTTTCATGATCTTTACATGTTTTTTGAAGTATTTATAAGTCAAGACTCATGAATTGTAGAAGAGTATGTGAAATGGGTCATGAATATGTGAAAAGTGCCATTAGTGAGTAGTAGTTGGATTGAATCATGGAAATGAATATGTTGATGTTGTGAATGTGTTATAAATGATGTTTAGAACATGAAATAAGTGTTCGACACGAAAGGATGCGATGGTGAACCTTGACCATAATTATGGAGAATTGGGATGGAATTGTGAAATGCAAATCATATGAATGAATGACGATTGTTGTTAGTGATATTGTGATGATTGTTATGAATGTTGGGAGTTGTTATGGAATATGGCGGAAAGTAGTATAAATAGAGGAAATGCTGCCCAAATTTCTATAGCTTAGTAAGTATGTTTTTCATGATTGTTTAGCTAATGACGACACGAATTCCATTGAAGGTATAAACAAGTGCACTCGAGGAGAACGAGCAAGAGATAGAATAGTTAAACCACAAAGGTATGTGAGGCTAATCCTTTCTTTCTAAGGCATGAATTTCCTCTTTCTTATGAATGTTCCATCTTCAAGAAGACTACGAGCCCTTGTTCATGAATAGTCGTACGAGATAAGAGATATGCTACGATTACGATAACAATAATAACAAGCTAAGTCTAGAGATGTTATAGGCTATGATATGATGCTCTTATTAAGCTAATGAAGCTATCCATAGTTCATTGATATTGACCATTGTATACACTCACCTTATGCCCATTCTTCCAAGGTGAGGTGGAATGCTTACGAATGCTCCATAATGAAATCGGGGGTCTACGACCTTACGTCACCCCGACATAACTATGCTTGTTTCCAAGTTCTAATGTATGAATTGATGATATATGTATAATGATATTAACTTATGATGAAACTATAGTATGAATATGAAATGAATGATAGTGATGGCTATGATGGTGTATAATGTACGATGATAAATGCATACTATGTATGATGATATGATTCCACTGAGCCTAGAGGGCCGGTCATGTCACCGCTAAGGCGGGCTGCATACGATTCCACCGCGCCTAGATGGCCGGGCATGTCACCGCTAAGGCGGGCTGCTATGATTCCACCGATCCTAGAGGGTCGGGCATGACACCACTAGTGGGCGGCATATGATGGTTACCCAGACGCGGGTTAACGACATGACGACATATGATTGATGTTACGATGCATATATGGCAGGATGATGTAAATGTGACATGATAAGGCATACGCTATGATAATGTACATGATGTGTTTATGTATGATGAATGTATATGAAATGTATCTATAATTACCAGAGTATACAGGTTGTATCCTCTACTCATGATTTATGATATTCTTATTATGCTTATTTCATTTTTGCCTTACATACTCAGTACAATGTTCGTACTGACGTCCTTTTCTTTGGAAGCTGTGTTCATGCCCACAGGTAGGCAAGGAGACGGTGCTTATCTATAGGGGTTAGTAGCTGACGTGTGAGCACTCCATTGTCCGGAGGTGCTATTGATTAATCTTTTGGTACATACATGTATATCCATGATTGGGCATGGCGGGGTCCTGTCCCGTCCATATGTCTAGTACTATAGTAGAGGCTCGTAGATACGTAGTGTGGGTAGCATGGTCCCATAGTTGTATGTGTATGCATGTATATATAGTATTTTGATAGCTGAAAAGGCTTATGTTTATAAAAGTAATTATGTTTGAAATAATGATATATTCTTATGATTATGAGCATTTAGTATGAAGGAGAGCAAATAAGTAACAGCAGGAGTGGTGTTCGGTGGGTAGCCCCGGATACCCGTCATGGCCCGTTGTTCGGGTCGTGACATGTACACAAAAGAATAGGAGCCGACAAGGCTACATCACATCTAACTGTACACAACTATCTACAGACCTTTAAAGAGTGCAAAGCTGTAAAGAGGACGGGACAGGGCCCCGCCATACCCATATATATATCTAAAAAAAAAAACATACCAAAACGAACTGCAACTCCGAACCAAGTGGAGTGCGCTGACTATAGCTGAATGGAGGTCCTACTGAGCTGGACCGTCTGTCTGTCTACCTGTACCTGCGGGCATGAACGCAGCCCCCCGAACAATAGGGGAGTCAGTACGAATAATGTACCGAGTATGTAAGGCACAAGAATAACAAGTACATAAACGTCGTGAGAGTCATCTGAAACATGAAAGATAATCGCAATATCTGAATGCATACATAGCTAGCATATGAAAAAATCTCTATAACTTTGTATAACTGGGACTACCTCGAAGGGCGTATGATATGCATGGGTCATAATATAACTGATAGTACTGTGGAACTTACAGATCGATCCATATCTCATATAATCCCGCATCCGGGCATCTAGCGTTCCGGACGATATCATAAGCCACCCACTAGAGGTGCTGCCCGACTTTGTAGGCACGGTTACATCATAATCTAAAAGCCGCCCACCGTAGTTGTGCTACCCGCCATATAGGTATGGTGTAATCATACATCATCATCGATAAGCCGCCCACCGTAGTGGTGCTGTCCGGCCATATAGGCACGGTGTAAGAAAATAGTTGTACATATGTATAAATGCATGAAGGACTCATGGAAAGTATACTCTAGACTACTCTGGGCAGCATATAATTTCTGGAAGCCATAGACATAAAACCTAAGAAATCAAGGATACGATGAATCTTGTACCATCTAAGAGTGGATTCTTTGGAACTTGCTCGCTTACTTTGTTCGCTCAGACAATAAGGATCATGCCAAAAGAATAAAAGGACAACCTTAACATACCTTGTTCACTTTTCAAGCTAGCTATGTTATTGTCCCGAGGTTGGAAAATGTACACACAAGACCAAGTACCAATTATTATCCTAGAATGTACTCATTTACGAACCTTAATCTAGTTTACAACTTTACGCAATTTGGGCAACATCTCCTTTGTAAACTTAATAATCCTTCAACTCCCAATTCAACTCAAATATCAACGAGAACATCAACAATAACAATATCGATTCTTACATAGCAAAATATAATCAATTCTACTTCAAATCCTCTCTTAAAACAGCCCTTAGTCTCACCTTAACCCTTATTCAACTTACAACCTTCATAACCATATTCCCTTTACTTAAAACCACTAATACTCTTGATAATCAACTCATTAATGAAGATAAGAATAATATCCATACCTTGAAGGGACTATAATACCAAGAATCAACTCCAACTCAACTTTTAAGCTCCACAACTTCAACAAAACCCTCGGAGCAACCTTCTTCTTCACTAGCTCGGATTTTACGGGTTAGGATGTTACTAAAACTCCTCCAATATGATGGAATATGTTGAGAGGAAATATTTAAGGGTTTGCTCTGGTTTGGAAGTGAGAAAATGATAAATAAACTCATAGGACCAATTATATATAGATGGATCAAGATAGTTCCAGCGAGGCGGTTTAACGGGCGGGTCGACGGCCCGTCAACATGTCAACAGTCCATCGACTTGCACCGTCCATTTTCCACCTGAAACTCAGAGACAGTGGCATATCGAGGGCGTGGATTGACACCACCATCGACGTGAAAGGGGACTGGTTTCCTGCTAGTTCCCTGAGTCTTCCGGCTCGCGACGATTCGGTTCGTTTAGCTTCTAATCCTATCGTATCGTAAAGAACGCACACTTGTACTTTTGTGCACACTAGGTAAGGCACGTAATATCTCAAAAACTCAGGGATCTCCACACTAAGTGTATAAATCACCAATAAGCCAAAGACTTTCTTGCGACGAAAACGGGAGGTGTAACATTCTCCTCCCCTTAGAAACATTCGTACTTGAATGTTCATACAAGTCATGGCTATAAAATTTTTGGCAGAGTCTCCCCTGTAAATATACCAATCTCACCTGTATACAACAACCCAAAATAATACCACACAGGGCCACTTGCTAAAATATACAACACCATGGTCTCACACGACCAATCACAAATACTATAAATGAAACTAATACCTGGGGGTGATGATACCTCAGGCTGAGCCTCCTGAAATGATGAAAACAAACACAGGTACTTAGCCTTCATTTCCTCTTCAGCTTCCCAAGTCATCTCTTCCACGTTATTGTTTCCCCACAAAACTTGAACGGAAGCCACATCTTGGTCCGCAATCGGCGAACTTGTATAGCCAATATAACTACTGGAATCTCATCGTATGATAACTGCTCGGCAACTTGGATGTCATCTACCGGTACCATTTTCGAGGAATCTCCTATACACTTATGAAGAATGGACATATGGATTATTGGATGTACACATTCTAAATCAGAAGGTAGATCTAACTCATAGGCCACCTTACCCACTATACGAACAAGCTTATATGGCCCAATGTATCGAGGGCTTAACTTACCCTTCTTGCTAAATCTCATAACTCCCTTTATAGGAAAAACTTTCGGGAAAACCCAATCGCCTACCTCAAACTGCAAATTATGCCACCAATTGTCCGGATGGGATTTCTGTCGACTCTGTGCTGCCAGTAATCTTTCTTGAATTACTCTTACCTTGTCGACCGCTTGCTGTATCAAATTGGGAGCAACCAGCTAATTCGCTCTAACCATCCTATAGGCGATCTACATCTCTGCCCTTATAAAGCCTCATAAGGAGCCATCTGGATACTTGTTATATCCCGTGTTTTTGGTACATTCGGGAAATTTGGACATAATTGTGATTTGTAAGAATAAGGCCATGCTTTGATTTTATGTGGTGTGTATGTTGTTACTTATGGAAAATATTGACACGAGAACATTGGAGAAGGCCTAAGGGCAAAGTTGGAATTTTAAAAATTTGTTTCGGGAATTTGCGGAATATGATCCATAGGTAATTGGGCTCAAAAAAAAAAGGAAATTGAGGCCCAAGTGTTAAGGGGTGGCCGGCCATGTTTGGCCCAAACCCATGAGAAATTAGTCATGTGATTAGTCACATGACTAATTAATATAAGATGATGATTATGGATATTCATCCATAGGTCATTCAAGAAGCAAGAAGAAGAGAAGAGAAAGAAAAAAAAAAGAGGAGCATTCGACTCCAAGGAAAGAAAAAAAAAAGAAAAGAAAGAAAATTCCCTAGCCTTCAATCTTGATCCAAAAATCTCATCCTTCTTGAATTCTTGACAAGTGCAAGACGCTCTTCGACGTGGTATAATTGGTTAAGCAAGAAAACTACGTTTGCGGCGAGTTGAAATTTGGAGAAAAAGGTAAGATTCCTATGCTTTTGTGTTATGAAATGAATTTATATGTTATAATGATCGGAATGGAATGAGAATCATGGAATTGTGGTGTGTGGTTGCATGGCGTGCATGTGTGTGAAAAGTGTATGTGGCCGTGTGTGTGTAAGGTTGTATAAATAAGGTGAGTTGAATTTTATGTTGTATTCTAGTTGTGGTTATGGTGGAATTTATATTGGAAATGGAAGTTGAATGAAT
>NW_026715221.1:0-20725 GCF_029784015.1 Lycium ferocissimum | reverse complement strand
GAAGTCCCCGAGTAAAACCATGGATCAAATCGTCTTCCCGGCCACCGCGGGCATGACTTAGCGTCCACAAACAAAATGACGCGCATTTAAGAATGTACTGAGTATGTAAAGCATGATCAATATCAATATGAAAGCATAATAGATAACATATGAAATAGCATAAGGTGAGAGATAATAGCATCATTGTCATAGCACTTACTTTCTTTCCATAGGGACGTTCCATCTCTATTGCGTATTCGTGTACATACATTCATATCCGTACACATTTACCTTTCGTATCCATTTTCGTATTCATATTCATATTTCCTTTCATACTCATGCTCATATCATATACACTGCATATAAATAGCCTTTACTTGGCATTCACATATTCTTAACATATTCGTACTCATATTGATGTCACATACATAGCATTTATATAGCATACCCGACCACGAAGGTTCTGTGCTTCACATACTGCCCTACCAAGGCTCAAAGGTCATACGTACCGGCCCTACCAAGGCTCTGTTATCCGTACTCAACTCGCATAGGGTGCGCACATCGTCATATATAGATACGCATACATATATACATATTCATTATATTCTACCCGATCATATAAGCTCTCTAAAGGTTCACAATAGCCTCTCACAAGCACACATACATATAAGCTGATAGTTATCTTTAGCCTTTTTACAATCATCATTCATTACATTCTATCTTTAGAGGATTACTCGTCGTATAAGAGACTTAGTACCATCGTATCACTTGAGCATCATAAGCTTAGTAGCTTCTAGAGATAGGATCATTGGAGAATATCGTAGACTCGTAGAAGGATAAATATTTGACCAAAGAACCATGCCTTATGAAAGAAGGTTTAGCCTTACATACCTTTCCGTGCAACTATTCTATCACTTGCTCGTGCTTCT
Organism: Lycium ferocissimum; assembly: GCF_029784015.1. Taxonomy (NCBI): domain Eukaryota; kingdom Viridiplantae; phylum Streptophyta; class Magnoliopsida; order Solanales; family Solanaceae; genus Lycium; species Lycium ferocissimum. The sequence goes on along the minus strand of NW_026715221.1, from coordinate 19,817 downwards.
TCAATGTTCACGTTTCTACCTTCATTAAAGTGCATACTCATATTAGAGAATGGATAGCTTAGCATTCATGACTAATTCTAGAGAAAATCGGACAACATCTCCTTTATTTATACGACTTCCTCCATATCACATATCAACTCCCAAACATCAATAATAACGTTCATAATATCATCACAAAAGCCTTTAGTCAACTATATTACTCTTATTTCACCATTTACTCCAATTCGTCCATATTCATAGTCATATCACATAATTTCGTTCATTCATATTCAAGGTCTATCCCATGTTCTCAACATCATTTTTAACATGATTATATTCATAATGTATCAAGAATCATAACTCATTCCGAACATTTACTCAAAAGTGGCACTATTGCACATTCATGACCCATTTCTTATATTCTTTTTGCAATCCAAGTGTTTCAACTTTCAAATACTTTAAACAACATGGAAATGTCATGAAACTTACCTTAGATAGTGTAGGATTGAACCTTGGGTGAAATTTCCTCACTTGAGCAAAACCCTAGTATCTTGGAAAACCATTTGGCACCTTGTAATTGATCAAACAAGTCATCAATCCTCGGAAGAGGATATTTATTCTTAATTGTCACCTTATTCAATTGCCGGTAGTCAATGCACACTCAAGGAGCCATCTTTCTTTCGGACAAACAATACGGTGCTCCCTGGACAACCGGCCTAATAAAGCCTTTGTCAAGCAAGTCTTTCAATTGCTCCTTCAACTCTTTCACTTCAAGGGAGCCATTCTATAAGGAGGAATAGATATAGGCTTAGTTTCCGGCAATACATCAATAGCAAAATCAATCTCCCGCTCGGGAGGAAGGCCTGGAAGCTCTTCCGGGAATACATCCGAACATTCATTCACTACAGGGACTGACTGAAGAGTCGGCAGTTCAGCTTCTACATATTGAGCTCGCACTAGATGATAAATGCACCCTTTCGTAATCATTTTTCTTGCCTTTAGATAGGAAATAAACCTACCCTTTGGTGACGCCATATTTCCTTTCCATTCTAAAACTGGTTCTCCCGGAAATTGGAAGCGAACTATTTTCATTCTACAATCAACATTGGTGTAGCAAAAAGCCAACCAATCCATGCCCATAATGACATCAAAATCCACCATTTTTAACTCATGCAAGTCAATCATAGTACGGCGATCACAAATCACAATTACATAATTTCTATATACTCGCTAGCTATTACCGATTCACCAACGGTGTGAATTCCCTCAAAAGGTTTAATCGACTCCGTTTAACTTTAAACCGACCAAATATATGGAGTAACATATGACAATGTAGAGCCAGGATCTATCAAAGCATATACATCATGAGAAAATACCGATAATATACCTGTGACAACATCAGGAGAAGACTCAAGATCTTGGCGTCCAGCTAAAGCATAAATACGGTGCTGAGGACCGCTAGAACTGGGGACTCTCCCCCTGCCTCTACCATGGCCAACTGGCGCATATGAACCTGGCCCCATAGGGCGTATAGAAGATGAAGATCCGGCTGCCGACCCTGAAGGCTGGGTCCTACCTCTACCACCAACTGAGGGGCAATCACGCATAATATGGCCTGGTCGACCACATGAATAGCAAATCTCGAAACCCAATCTGCACTGACCCCAATGTAACTTCCCACACTGGGAACATCGTGGTACGGGTGGCCTCGCCTGACCCGAATCACCTCTGAACTGAGATCCCGAAAAGTTCTGACTCGGCCCGGAATGAGTAGATCTATCAAATCTCTGACCTGAAAATCGTGGAGGCGCACTAGTCATAGATTGGACTGAATACCTCGAAAATTGTTGTCTGTGCCCGCCTCTATATTCACTCATCGGGCCCGAAGATCTAGCCCTCTTGTTATGCCCTCTATCATGCACACATTTACTTATTTGTTGTTGTAGGATTTCTTCTAGATTCTGAGCATGGGCTTGAATGCGTGAAATATCCATGTTGTCCTGAAGGGACGCGGTCAAGCATCTATCCATCAAATGTGGCCCTAGGCCTTTCACAAACCGGTGCACTCGATCACCCATATCCGCTACCATGGCCGAAGCATACCTAGCCAAGGAATTGAAGTGAGACATACTCTGTAGCACCTTACGCCCTTGTCTCAAATTTAGGAACTTATCGCCCTAGCTCGCCGAACTTCGAGGCAAATAATGCCGGAGAAAAAGCATTTACAAATTCTGCCATACCGGGAGGGGTGCATTGGCTCCCGTGAAGCCATCCAAACAAAGGTACCAACGAACCGCGACATCCCTCAATCAGAGGACGCTAACTCCACCGATTCGGTATCCGGCTTAGCATGTATCAACCTAGAGCATCCTCAACATACCATCGATAAAATTCGAGGGTCCTCATCCGGCTTTGATCCAAAGAATTTCGGAGGGTTCAAACCAATAAAGTCACTACGGGGTCTTCGCACTAACCAACAGCCCTATCACCTTGCCCCGTACTTAAGCCGCCGAGTCCGATGTTAAAACCAATCGAGCGGCCAGGGACAACGGCCTCTTTCATATCTTGGCTCGAAGCACCCGTTGAGGAACCGGAGGTGCCGGAGTCACGAAGCTCACGCTCCTCTAATATAGGCACCGAACAGAGGACCGAGATCGAGCCGCACTGGGGACTCACTTTCCTCTTTCTACCGGGCGTGCTCTTCAGCCCCGCTTTCGCCACCGCCTTGCCCCTTGGGCCAGTAGCCTTTCTCTTGCTGGCATTTTTGAAATACACAACACATGGTTAAGAAACAAGAAGTTCTTACATCACGGCTCTATCGCACGATTTCTTAATAGCGAAGAAAGTTAAGGTCATTCATTCCTAAAACGTGCCTTCTTGTTTATAAGTGTGGCGCGCAACACACCCATAACCAAGACTCTACTAGACACGGCTCGTAGACACACCCTAGGACTGAACTGCTTTGATACTGTTATATCCCGCATTTTGTACGTCGGAATATTTTAAGTTGGTTGAGACGAGTTAAGAACAAGGCTACTTTTCCGACTTTGTTTTAAGGCATAAGTCACTTATGATTTTATTGGATGGAAATATTAAGAAAAATTTAGGGTTAAAAGTGAAATTATGGAAACTAATATTTCATGAAATATGGGACCAAAAATGAATTGTGGAAAGTTGAACATTTCATGAAAATTGGGGCTGTAGTTGAAATAAATTTTCATGAAATAAGGCCAAGTGGCCGGCAAAGAGAAGTGGGCCATAGGCCACATGGAAGTATTATATATGTGGTATTATATGACAAAATTAATCATCTTCACCATTTCATCTCCTAGAAATTTCAAGAAACATGAAGAAAAAAAAAGGAGAAAAAAAACTACTAAAGAGGGCTGGCCGAAATCGCCCTATGGAGTTGATCATGAAAAATTATTTTCTTCAAGCTTTTCACTAATTGGAAGGTCCTCTACAACGTGGAGTAGTTGGTGGAGCAAGTAAAGCGTTCGTTTTTGCGAAACATCACTCTAGCCGAGGAAGAACTAGGTGGAAGCAAGTGGTTCAATCTTTATTTTCACATGTTACGCATGGTTTCCGTGGATGTTATGGAGTATGGAAATGAATGAATTCATGAAAATATGGTGTGTGTGTGGCCGGGTATGTGCCGTATAGTGTAGGAATGATGAATTAATGTTACTTAGTATTTTGGTCGTTGTTGTATGTATTCTATGATGAGAATGAAAGTTCAATGACTCAAAAGTTGTAGCCGCCAGGGCTGTTTTTGGAAGCTAATGAAATTGTAATATGGTTTGTAGTATTTATTATAAGAATGTTGTCATTGTGTGAATTGTTGTTATAGCTTATGAATTTGGAAGAAAAGAATGCATTGTGTTGCTCTTGCCAAGTTTGGAAAGTTTCAAGGAGTAGTACATTGTTTGAATTGTTTTTGAATATTTCATGGATTGTTTAAAGCGCTCAATCTGAATCTTGTGAATGGTTTCGGATTGGGTGCTTGAACATGTAATCGCCGATGTTGGTTTGAATATATGTAGTTGAAATGAATATAAAAGAATGTCGTCGAATTATGTAGAAAGGAGTTATTAATGCTAGAATGCGTTTGAATTAATTATTGATGTTTGTTTATATGGTCATGGGTATTGTTGCAAGATTCGCCAGTCGATTCTCGGGGATGTCGTATTTATAGGGGAAATGCTGCCCAAATATCTGTAGATAAAATGATGGTTTGGAATTGAATCCTTCGGTGCTTATGACTAATGTTCGATGCCTAACGATGTTGTTGTCGACTTTAAGAAGCCGAGCATTTAAGTTTGATTAGCTTAGGGATCGAGGTATGTAAAGCTCAACCTTTCTTTCTTTTGGCATGTCTTAGTTGAAAGTAGTTATGACACGAATCTCGAGGTAACTCTATTCTGGTGATCCGAGCATGTTTATGATTCTTATTGGTTTCTTGATATCTGTATTCTTAATGTGGTCAAATCATGGTCCTTATGTCATTTGTATAGTTAAATTTCAAAAGTTGCATAAAGGTTTTGTTTTCAAAAGAGTTTTGTTCTTAAACGATTCCGAAACTACGAACGTCCGTAACTTTCACAGAAAGGCTCGGATCGCTTCGATATGTTTGTAGAAAGTCCTAGAGTGAATAATGTTTGTAACTTTCCGAGGCGTAACGAATTGATTTGACATACGACTATGATCCCGACGGTTCTAGTATATGCTTAAGATGTTTGATATGTTTCCGAGTAACGTCCGAAAGATTTTTGATGTAACTATTGTCCCGATTTTCAAATGGCGATTCGTTTTGATTACTTCATTGAGTCTTTGATAATGTTTATGTGCATATGGTTTCTCACCACTGCCGTGCGAAGCTCAATATGTCCTTCACCGAGTCCCGGCCCGGACACGATTCGTGCACATTCCACCGCATTATTCACCGAGTCCCCACCGCAGGGTCGACACGCTATATATATATATGTATATGATGATGTGATGATGATACGTCATGTCAGAGATGGCATACCGAGTCCCTTGCTACGGGGTCGGGACACGCTTATTCACCGAGTCCCTCACTGTAGGTCGGTACGGTATATATATATATATATATATATATATATATTTATGTACGCATACATGATGATGATTATGATTTTATTTACCGAGTCCTCCTTAATAGTAGGTCGGGACACGCCATATACGTTTATACGATAAATTTATGACACCGAAATGCATGATATGTGTTTTCAAAGGCAAGTCTTATGATTTTCTTCGTACTCGTTATTTGGGTGATCCCGCTTACCGTATTTCATGCTTTGCATACTCAAGACATATTCCGTACTAACCCCCTTCGCGGTGGTCGCGTTTCATGCCGCGTAGGTACAACTCCTCCGTATGAGCCGAGGATATTAGTAGAAGATGTTCCAAAGATTGGCGAGCTCCACTTTCTCCGAGTGCCGCCGAGTCGAGTGCTTTTGCCGTGGTATCCGGAATTATGTTAGGAGACTTCTTGGCAGACATGCTGTCGTGGGTATAAGACGTCGCTTTATGTAAGAGGCTACGAAGCCGATGTATTATTATGCATTGTATTATAAGTTTCATGTGTTGGCGTATTTTATTTGATTCGAGGGAAGGTAAAAAAGCATATTGTTCTTCGAAAAACTTTCATTATGTATTTGTGTCATGATTTGAGGGTCGCATGATTATGAGTATTACGAGAGTCGGGGCCGGGTTCGCTCGGCCCTAAATATGGTTTGAAAGCCCATCACGCCTAACGGAAATTAGGGGTGACAAATTGGTATCGTGAGCGGTTTGTCCTAGGGGTTGTCCGCAAAGTCGTGTCCAGAGAGTCCCGTTTATGGGTGAAGCGCGCTCACATTTATAAACAGGAGGCTACGGGCATCTAGGATGGTTACTCTTCTTGACATCATGTATCGTGCCGTAGCGCCAAGTAATAGGAAATGAGATTCCCGACACCGACCTTGACTTCACAGAGAATGGCATCGACGAAGAAAGCCGACTAGCGACATTGGAAGCTACGAAGTACGCAGTAAGCAACGGTACGAAAGATACATGCTCTGTAAGATATGGAAGTACGATTGAAATACAAGTTGAGATAAAAAAGGGAAAGTACACAAGAAAGCGTAACAAAGGGGCAGGAGTTGGGCATACGAGGTATGTCCTTATTTTTGTACCGTGGATGATATCGAGCCCCGTGAGGCCGATACGATACATGATATGATATGTATATATGTATATTGGCCCCGTGAGGCATTGTTGGTATTCCCCGTGGTGTTTGAGATGGCAACAATTACAGAGGAAACTCGCCAAAATTTTTCAAAAACAAAGAGAAAAATGAGGTACAAAATGTTCGTATGTCCGGAAAGGTCAAGCCAATAGTAATGATAAAATTTGACTAAGTTACGAGTATGGCCGACACCGAGAAAGTTAAGTTAATTGTTGAATCGAGTATAATAGTAATTAGAAGTTCGATATCGACACGGTGGAAAGAATTTGGAAAGGACTTGTAGCCCTAAAGGACGATCCAGAAAAGGGCTGGTAAGTCGTGATGGAGTGTTATTTAAGGTGCCGACCGAATGGACAAGCAGGGACGAATTACGACGAGCTTATAGTTAAGAGGAGTAATAGTACGATCAAGACAAGAGCACAGGGGAAAAGGATTGTAACGGGCATGAATGTACTGATAAGACAACTCGTGAAACGATAAGGTGACTTGTGGACCCGCAAAAGGTAAAGGGTTAGGAAGTGTTATATTACACGGCCGATTACGAATAAGACTTAATGTGAACATAATAAGGACTATTACTAAATAAGTAAAGCCTCGGGCAAGAAAGTGGCCAAAGCCATGATACGACCCATATAGCTCGAATATAAAGGAAAGCGTGAAACGGAAAGTGAGCTATAGAACGAATAAGGAAGACTTATTGAGTCTCGAGGGTGAGAAGTCTGGAACGAGGGTGACATAATAGCGGAAAGGATAGCGAGTGCAAGAAAAGAAAGGGTAACTGGAAGAAGGAAATAAGAATGGAGTGAGACAACGGCATAGTAGTAGACCATGACACGCGTAGTTAAGGATCCAAGTGTCAGAAGTGACGAGACGGTAAAAGACTCGGATATAGAAAGGACGAAGAATGGGGTAAAATGAGAACAATCCAAAGGGCGATAAATCGAGTACTTATAAGTAACAGCGATTGAGGTGTTTTCTTCACCGTTGGGAATCCGGGAGTTTAAGTGTGGAAATGTAGTCATATCTAGAGGTAAAGAGTGAATATTGAGAAGTGAAAGGGTAAAATGATAATCAGGAAGCTCGAGAGTAAAGAGACCCTGCTAATGCGGAGGGACACGCGTTACGAGAAAGTTTCGAAACCTGTTAAGACTTTACCCGGCTCCAGATTATATGACAAAGGTCATGCGGTGAAACGGAAGCGATTATATTTGCATTAAAGCATCGTATTTCATCGGAGTTCCAAAGTTAAGAGGCTGAGGCGAGAGAATACCTCGATGTAGCGACCCTTGGGATGCCTTCTAAAGCTCTCAAATACGTACGTAAGAAGCAAATGGGAAGCTAGAGCAGTCTAAGGGAAATTGGAATGTACAGAGAGGGCATAAACCTTAAGAGGTCGCGCAGAACGGGGCAAATTAGACCGGTAAAGAGAGAAGAAAGTGCATCATAGTTCTAGATCAAAGGAGTTGAATAATGGAGATATCTTGTAAGCAAGATAGTAGGGACTATATGTGTACATAGGTACGCACAGGATATCCTGTACATGGTTAGATTAGCGGATATATGTATTCCGCCGACCAACGTGGCGGTATATGGAAGGTATTAATCGACAAGGTAACGAAGTTCAAGTGAGAAGGAAAATATAAAATGGCACGTAACGTTATAAGGCAAGTTGATGTTGCCATCACAAAGTTAAACTCGAAAAGTCCTAACACCGTGACATTTGGAAAATAAAGAAAGTGAGTAAACGAACGGCAATGAGCCAAATGTCGAATAAAGCACCGCCTAATTAAGATTGGGAAATACGAATATGTGGTCGAGTATAATCGGCAACGCGCATAAGTAAGACCCCTGGGGGGGAAGCGAGGGAGAGAGATGTAAGTGTAAGACGAAGACAATCAACACTACAATGTCCCGGATACGGATGCTTGGGCCGTAGTAAAGCTCTTCTTTGCGGAGACAAGTTGGTAAGATCTAAAAGCCAAAGCAATAAGGCGGGGAGAAATCGGGACGGCACTCGACGGTGCTAAGAATTAATCGCGGAGGTCTTAAATGATACGACCTTAGGAGGTGGATGCTTACAAAAAAAAAAAAGAAGGAAGAAAAGAGAGAGAGAGAATACGACAAGAGGACAATAACGAGTAACTTACGAAGACATTGTGAAAAATGACACCGCCGTCGTGGATTAAAGGCTAAGACGGGCAACAAGTGTTGTTCGGCTAATACCGTGACTATGAACCGTAAGGGGAGAAAAAGAAAATAATGATGGAAACCTCCTATAGTAGGGAGTGAGAGCATCAAAGGAGTGAGTGAAGGAAGGGAGAAGAGGGTGACCGGATAAAGCTACAATCGAATGTTAGATGACAGCGAATGTATAGCAGAAGAGTGAACTAGGCGAAGAAAGACATCATACTTAAGATGGGATATACTTTATACAAAGTCGTATAAGAGCGGTGATGTTACCTATGAACATTTACATGCTAGGAATGAGACCAAGTAAGTGAATATTTGATAAGAGTTTGGATTCAAAAGCATCCATACGACGTTACAAGATTTCGGCACGTTAAGGAAAGAGGTAAAGATGGTTTAAGCTAAGTTAATGAAATGGAATCGCACGAGGGCAAAAAAGATACCATTGTGGTCGAACCAAAGATGTATTCCGATACCGGGCTTGTAGGAAAAGAGTGGCGAGGGACAAAGTAAAACGAAAGTGATCAAATGAGGCCACGTTAAGGTAGTCACTGGACTAATCGGGAGCACCTTTGTTGTTATATCCCGTATTTTGGTACATTGGGACAATCCGATTAACTATGATAAGTTAGGGACAAAACTATTCCGGATACAAAGCCTGACTTTTGACCTTCGATTTTGTCTTGAGACATAATTTGTTCATGAATTTGTTGGCATGGAACATTTTGGAAAATTTGGGGTTAAAAGTGAAATATGAGAAAGTTGGCAATTATTGGAAAATAGCCATGTTGGCTATGTGGGATGGAAGGGGCCCCACACATTTTGTGGCCAAATTTAATCGTCCAACCCATGTGCGGGGCATGGACACTTGGATGGTTCATCTGGGGACATAAAAGATGATCACTAAGTCATCTTTCTTCACTTTCTACACTTAGAAAAAAAAAAACAAGACCTCCAAGAACAACAACAAAGGCCATTCGGCCAAGCCCTCTTGAAAATTGAAGTCCATATTGAGCCATCACAAAATATTTCCTTCATGCAAATCCACTAATTCCAGGTCCCTAAGTAACGTGGAAGTGTTGTTTGGGTCATCAAACCATCCGTTTTGTCAACCGCGAACCCTAGCCTAATTGTGAAGTTGAAGAAGAAAGGAAAGATTTAATCTTGTTTTATGTGTTATGAATGGTGTATGCATGTTGTAGTATGTTAAAATGAATGAAAAACATGAAATATGGCATGTTGGAGTTGAGGCCGTGTGCATGAAGTATGGCCGTGTAGGTGTGTGTGTGTTGTGTCGAGGTGATAAGTTAATTCTATGTAGCATGTTCATGTCGGAGTGTGTTGAAATGGATGAGAATCGACAATATATGCATATGTGGTAGTGGCCGAATATGGGTCATGTTATGTGGCAAAGAATGAATTAATATTACTTAGTATTTTAGTTGTCGTCGTCATGGATTTTATGGTGAAGGTGAGAGTCTAATGATTTGAATTGATGTTGTAATGGTTACAGGCTGATTTGGAGAATTTTGTGCATTTAATGTAATTTTTATATTCATGAGAATGACATTGTTAGAGTGTGAATTGTTGGTGCAAATCACGATTCGAAAGTTAGGAATGTGTCATGGATGTTGTTCTTGGGTTGGGGTAGTTTTCGGGTGGATTGGAGTGGTATTTGGGAAGTTTGAAATATTGTGTGAATTGTTTGCAATGTTCTTGAATGTTGTTGGTATGAGTTCGGACTAGTATTCGAATGTATAAGCATTGATGTTGGCTTGAAGGTAAGCCGTTGAATTGAATATAGTGAATGTTGTCGGGTTATGTTGGAAGAGTAATTAATGTTAGAATGCATTTTGAATTGATTATTGATGTTGCTAGTTTGGTTGTTGGTGTTGTTGTTGTTGATTTGGCCTAGTTGAATTCTCGGGGTTGGTGTATTTACAGGGGAAGTGCTGCCCAAATTTCTGCAGAATTTGATGATTCGTTTGGAATCGGGTCCTAAATACCTTTAGCTAATGTTTGGCATATTATGACGTACTTGTAGATCTTAGAGAGCCCGAAGTTTGAGTTTGGACTAGTTTCGAGGGCGGACGAGGTATGTAAAGCTTACCTTTCCTTCTTTTTGGCATGTCTTAGATATGAGTAAGGTATGATATGTTATGAGCCTTGGGGGGTAATTCTGTTCTGAAATTCCGAACATGTTTATGATTCACACACTCGTTTCTTGATGTTCGCATGTTGATACGGTTGGATTATGGTCCTTATGTCTTCCGTATGATTGATTTTAAAAGTTGCATAAAAAAAGTTTTGTTTTCAAAAGAGTTTTGTAACTACGAACGTCCGTAACTTTCTGCGTGCGTAACCGGATGGCTTTGATATGCTCGAAAATGATTCCATGATGTATGATGACTATGTTTTCCATAGGCCCGACTTGGGTCGACACCCGTCCGTGGGTCCCGCGACTTTCCTTTATGTACTTCTGACGACTTTTGAAAGAATATGATATGACTATGATCCCGATTTCAAGTACGATCAGTTTACTTACCTTTTGAGTTTATGATAATGATCTCATGCATTGTGATTTTGATACATAACTATGGTTTCTGAAGTTCGGGTTGATATGTTCCCGAGTGGTATTCGAAAGAAAATTCGATTTGACTATTGTCCTGGTTTTGAAATAATAGTTCGCTTCGACTATTCTAGTGAGTCTGTAATGACGACTATGTTTTTGATTTCCACAAGCTATGTCATATGATCTTGACACGTACTTACAATTTCTAAAGTGCTACTTGATATGTTCTCGAATGATTTTCGGAAGGAACTTGACTTGATCGTTGTTTAGCTTTTAAATGAGATTTCGTTTGATTATGTTGTTGAGTCCGGGATGATGATTTGTGTATATGGTTTCTCACTACTCTCGCTCGTGCGAGCTATTATGATCTCTTTCAACGCGTCCCGGCCGGCAAGCATGTATTCGTGCACGATTCTACGATGATTCACCGCGCCCTCACTGAGGGGCCGGGGCATGTTATATGATATGATAATGATATGATGATATGGGAGGTGGCCGGATGGCATATGATGACTTCAATCACCGCGTCCCTCACTAGAGGGTCGGGGGCACGTTATATGTACATGATATGATGATTTTACTTACCGCGTCCCTCACTAAAGGGCTTTCGGGCACGTTATATGTTTATGTATACGATGATTTTACTTACCGTGTCCCTCACTAAAGTGGTCCGGGCACGTTATATGTATATATGCATCCGATGGTTTTACTTACCGCGCCCTCACTGAGGGCCGGCACGTTATATCTATGCATGTGTACGAGATGATTTTCTGACTCTGTTTCTCAGTCCCATGATGAGCTGAATATGAAATTGATACGTATGATTTATGTTTCAAAGGCAAGTGTTATGATTTTCTGGTTATTGTGCTACTTTTCTGCCCTCCTCATTTCAGTACGATTCTGTTTACGGTATTCCATGCTTTACATGCTCGCACATATTCCGCATCGACCCCTCTTTCTTCGGGGTCGCGTTTCATGCCGCGTGTACCTACGAGAGGGTAGAGACGTTAGCCGCATGTTCCAAAAGTTTGGCGAGCTCCATTTCCTCCGAGTGCCGCCGAGTCGAGTACTTTTGTATGGTATCCAAAGATTATGGTAGAGACTTTGCGCATGTGTCGTGTGTACGATATGTCGTTTTATAAGTTTTTGCTATGAAAGCCGATGTATTATTCTGCATTATGTTACGAACTTCATATGTTCACAGATTTCATACGATGCTAGTTTTATTTGATTTGACAAAGATGAAAGGCATGTTCGTTTTCAAAAAAAAATTCATTATGTGCTTATGTCATGTTTTGCGGGCCCAGTATGATTATGAGTGTTATGGAAGTCTGCGGGTTCGCTCGGCCCTAGGTAAGGGTCGGGTGCCCATCACACCCTATCGGATTAAGGGTGTGACATTTGTATATTCGCGTAAAGGTTGCAATGTCATGTGTGACAGTAAAATTGGAAACAAGATTAGAGCAAAGGGACGATAGAAGAGTTTGCACTAAAGATAAAGAAACGACACGAGATAATGTGCCTGAGATGCTTGCAAGTTGAGTAAAGAGAGATTATAAGACGATTTAAGCAAGATGAGCACAACTAGTCGGGTCAGCCGGGAAGAGAGTAAATTTATGTGTCGATTCTTTCGGATTGATATCAATTGAGGATAGTTAAAGCCGGGAGCGGCTAGGGAAGGTTATTATATGAGGGGACTTCATCACTACTTGACAACCGACTCCAAAGACAGACTAAGAGCAAAAGGTAAAGTAACAATTAAAGTCTTTCAAAGGAATCGAGAAAAGTTGAACCCAAGATGTATTAGGCTTTGCTACATGGTACATAAGGCAATAAGGTTGCGTGCTAAAGACGTAGCTTCCGTTAAGGCACCGTGGCGAATGATAATAAAAAGGAGGTAACTTGCGAACCTGAGGAGGAGATGGAAGAGAAATATGATTGGTAGATGAGATTGCATGCTATGGTAGTAAAGGAAACCCCCAAGATCCGTAGAAGACCTTAGGAGGCTAATTGAACATTCGAGGACGAATGTTCTAAAGGGGGGAAGGATGTTATATCCCGCATTTTGTACGTCGAAATATTTTAAGTTGGTTGCGATGAGTTAAGAACAAGGCTACTTTCCCGACTTTGTTTTAAGGCATAAGTCACTTATGATTTTATCGATGGAAATATTAAGGAAAATTTGGGGGTTAAAAGTGGAATTATGAAAATAATATTTCATGAAATATGGGACCAAAAATGAATTATGGAAAGTTGAACATTTCATGAAAATTTGGGGCTAGAAGTGAAATAAATTTTCATGAAATAAGGGCCTAAGTGGCCGGCCAAAGAGAAGTGGGCCATAGGCCACATGGAAGTATTATATATGTGGTATTAGATGACAAAATTAATCATCTTCACCATTTCATCTCCTAGAAATTTCAAGAAACATGAAGAAAAAAAAAAGGAGAAAACGGCCAAGAGGGCTGGCCGAAACTGCCCTATGGAGTTGATCATGAAAAATTATTTTCTTCAAGCTTTTCTACTAATTGGAAGGTCCTCTACAACGTGGAGTAGTTGGTGGAGCAAGTAAAGCGTTCGTTTTTGCGAAACATCACTCTAGCCGAGGGAGAACTAGGTGGAAGAAGGTAAGGTTCAATCTTTATTTTCACATGTTATGCATGGTTTGTGGATGTTGTGGAGTATGGAAATGAATGGAATTCATGAAAATATGGTGTTGTGTGTGTGGCCGTGTATGTGTCGTATAGTGTAGGAATGATGAATTAATGTTACTTAGTATTTTGGTTGTTGTTGTTATGTATTCTATGATGAGAATGAAAGTTCAATGACTCAAGTGGAAGTTGTAGCCGTTTGTGGGCTGTTTTGGAAGCTAATGAAATTGTAATATGGTTTGTAGTATTTATGATAAGAATGTTGTCATTGTGTGAATTGTTGATATAGCTTATGAATTTGGAAGAAAAGAATGCATTGTGTTGCTTTGCCAAGTTTGGAAAGTTTCGTGGAGTAGTACATTGTTTGAATTGTTTTGAATATTTTGCGATTGTTTAAAGCGCTCTTGAATCTTGTGTGAATGGTTTCGGATTGGTGCTTGAACATGTAATCGTCGATGTTGGTTTGAATATATGTAGTTGAAATGAATATAAAAGAATGTCGTCGAATTATGTAGAAAGGAGTTATTAATGCTAGAATGCGTTTTGAATTAATTATTGATGTTGTTTATATGGTTGTTGGTATTGTTGTTGAAGATTTGGCCGAGTTGGATTCTCGGGGATGTCGTATTTATAGGGGAAATGCTGCCCAAATATCTGTAGATAAAATGATGGTTTGGAATTGAATCCTTCGGTGCTTATGACTAATGTTCGATGCCTAATGATGTTGTTGTAGACTTTGAGAAGCCGAGACGTAAGTTCGGATTAGCTTAGGAAGCGATCGAGGTATGTAAAGCTCAACCTTTCTTTCTTTTGGCATGTCTTAGTTGAAAGTAAGTTAGACACGAATCTCGAGGTAACTCTATTCTCGTGATCCGAGCATGTTTATGATTCTTATTGGTTTCTTGATATCCGTATTCTTAATGTGGTCAAATCATGGTCCTTATGTCATTTGTATAATTAAATTTCAAAAAGTTGCATAAAGGTTTTGTTTTCAAAAGAGTTTTGTTCTTAAACGATTCCGAAACTACGAACGTCCGTAACTTTCACGTAAAGGCCGGACGCTTCGATATGTTTATAGAAAGTCCTAGAGTGAATAATGTTTGTAACTTTCCAAGGCAGCTCGAATTGATTTGACATATGACTATGATCCCTACGGTTCTAGTATATGCTTAAGATGTTTGATATGTTTCCGAGTAACGTCCGAAAGATTTTTGATGTAACTATTGTCCCGATTTTCAAATGGCGATTCGTTTTGATTACTTCATTGAGTCTTTGATAATGTTTATGTGCATATGGTTTCTCACTACTCTGCTCGTGCGAAGCTCAATATGTCCTTCACTGAGTCCCGGGCCAGGACACGCATTCGTGCACATTCCACTGCATTATTCACCGAGTCCCTCACTAGAGGGCCGGGACACGCTATATATATATGTATATGATGATGTGATGATATGGGGTTGGCGGCTAGATGGCATACCGAGTCCCTGCGGGGGGGCCGGGACACGCTATTCACCGAGTCCCTCACTGTAGGGCCGGGTACGTATATATATATATATATATATATATATATATATATATATATATATATATATATATATATATATATATATATATATATTTATGCACGCATACATGATGATGACATGATTTTTTTACCGAGTCCCTCAATAGAGGGCCGGGACACGCCGTATGTTTATACGATAAATTTATGACACTGAAATGCATGATATGTGTTTTCAAAGGCAAGTCTTATGATTTTCTGTACTCGTTACTTCAGTATGATCCCGCTTACTGTATTTCATGCTTTACATACTCAGTACATATTCCGTACATCGACCCCCATTCTCATGCGGGGTCGCGTTTCATGTCGCGCAGTACACCTGCATGAGCTGAGGATATTAGTAGAAGATGTTCCAGCGGGATTGGCGAGCTCCACTTTCTCTGGAGTGCTGCCGAGTCAGAGTGCTATTGCTGTGGTATCTGGAATTATGTTAGAGACTTTGCAGACAATGTCGTGGGTATAAGACATCAGTTATGTAAGCGGCTACGTAAGCCGATGTATTATTATGCATTGTATTATAAGTTTCATGTGTTACAGATTTTATTTGATTCGAGGAAGGTAAAAAGCATATTGTTCTTCGAAAAACTTTCATTATGTATTTGTGTCATGATTTGAGGGTCAGCATGATTATGAGTATTACGAGAGTCAGCGGGTTCGCTCGGCCCTAAATAAGGGTCGGGTGCCCATCACGCCCTAACGGAAATTAGGGTGTGACAGATACCACTTTTGTCATGACCCAACCGGAGGGCCGTGACGAGCACCTGGTGCTAGCCCACCCGGGCACTCCTTAACATACTTATACATCACATCTAGGTGAGCCACATAGTTAAATCATGCTTTTCTTTCATCATCATTCTAATCTCATTGAGCAACATCATATCTATATCATCATTAACAACTATGCCCATATAAATGTACATAAGCCGACAAGGCTATCAAGATAATATCCCCAATATATAGGCCGACAAGGCCAAACATATCTAACCATATACACATGTCTACAAGCCTCTAAGAAGGGTACGTCATATCATAACATATGGGCGGACAGACCCGCCGTGCCCATGAATATGTACACAAAAGAATCTATACCAAAAGTTGTAGCTCCGAATGAAACGGAGCTCCGCTTGTAGTCCCCGAGAAAATACAAGCTATGGATCAAATCGTCTCCCCGGCCACCGGCGGCATGACGCCGTCCACAAACAAAAGGACGCGCACGAAGAATGTACTGAGTATGTAAAGCATGATCAATATCAATATGAAAGCATAATAGATAACATATGAAATAGCATAAGGTGGGAGATAATAGCATCATCGTCATAGCACTTACTTGCTTTCCATAGGGACGTTCCATTTCTATTGCGTATTCGTGTACATACATTCATATCCGTACTCATTTACCTTTCGTATCCATTTTCGTATTCATATTCATATTTCCTTTCATACTCATGCTCATATCATATACACTGCATATACATAGCCTTTACTTGGCATTTACATATTCTTAACATATTCGTACTCATATTGATGTCATATACATAGCATTTATATAGCATACCGGACCACGAAGGTTCGGTGTTTCACATACCTGGCCCTACCAAGGCTCAGTGTCATACGTACCTGGCCCTACCAAGGCTCAGTGTTATCCGTAAGCAACTGCAGTGATGCGCACATCGTCATATATAGATACGCATACATATATACATATTCATTATATTCTACCTGGTCATATAAGCTCGGGGTTCACAATAGCCTCTTATGGGCACACATACATATAAGCTCATATTTATCTTTAGCCTTTTTACCATCGTCATTCATTACATTCTATCTTTAGAGGATTACTCGTCGTATAAGAGACTTAGTACCATCGTATCATTTGAGCATCATAAGCTTAGTAGCTTCTAGAGATAGGATCATTGGAGAATATTGTAGACTCGTAGAAGGATAAATATTTGGCCAAAGAACCATGCCTTATGAAAGAAGGGTTATCCTTACATACCTTTCCGTGCAACTATTCTATCACTTGCTCGTGCTTCTTCAATGTTCACGTTTCTACCTTCATTAAAGTGCATACTCATATTAGAGAATGGATAGCTTAGCATTCATGACTAATTCTAGAGAAAATCGGACAACATCTCCTTTATTTATACGACTTCCTCCATATCACATATCAACTCCCAAACATCAATAATAACGTTCATAATATCATCACAAAAGCCTTTAGTCAACTATATTACTCTTACTTCACCATTTACTCCAATTCGTCCATATTCATGGTCATGTCACATAATTCCGTTCATTCATATTCAAGGTCTATCCCATGTTCTCAACATCATTTTTAACATGATTATATTCATAATGTATCAAGAATCATAACTCATTCCGAACATTTACTCAAAAGTGGCACTATTGCACATTCATGACCCATTTCTTATATTCTTTTTGAAATCCAAGTGTTTCAACTTTCAAATACTTTAAACAACATGGAAATGTCATGAAACTTACCTTAGATGGTGTAGTATTGAACCTTGGGTGAAATTTCCTCACTTGAGCAAAACCCTAGTTTTTCCTTCACTTGGATTCCTTGTCTTTGATGAACTTTAATGGGTTTCTTACACTTGATGCACTTAACTTGATGTAGTTGATCACTAATATCTCTTGAATTTATGTGGGAGAAATATTCTAAAGAGTTGTAGAGAGAAGGTGTGGAATGTGGAAATGAAATAATGAACTTGGTCCCCTTTTTAATAACTCGGCATTCTGATCTGTCGGGTCGTTATACGGACACTTATACGGTCCGTATAACTTATACACTTCGTACGGTCCGTATAAGTGACCGTGAAATGGTCCTTTCGCTCACCCTTCACTGGAACCATTTACGGTCCATTATACGGGCCGTATAAATTTATACGGTCCGTATAACTGACCGTATAATTCCACCAAAGGAGGGACCTTTTCACCGTGATGGTCCTACGGTCCATTATACGGTCTGTATAACTGTCACGACCCGACTACGGGCCATGACGGGTATCCGGGACTAACCACCGAACACCGCTCATTCTGTTACTTATCTGCTCTCTTTCATACTATATGCTCATAATCACATAAAACTATCATCATTAAAAACATATTTACTTTTATAGACATAAGCCCTTCCTTATCAAAATAATATATATATATATATATATATATATATATATATATATATATATATATATATATATATATATACATATACATAGCACCATGGGACCATGCTACCCACACCGCGTATCTACGAGCCTCTAATCGGAATACTAGACATATGGACTGACAGACCTCGCCATGCCCAATCATGAATATACACATATATGTACCAAAAGGATAATTCAAGTGTCAAATTCCGAACTACGGGCCATGACGGGTACCCGAGGCTGACCACCGAGCACCACTCATTCTATGTCTTATCCTGCCTTCATTCACATTTCTTATCATTTATAATCATAGAAAACGACTTTCATTTAAATCATATTTACTTATATAAACGTAGGCCATTTAGGCTATCAAAATAATAATGTACATATGCTTGCATATACATGAAGATTATGGGACCATACTACCCACACATACGTATCTACGAGCCTCTACTGGAGTACTAGACGTATGGACGGGACAGGACCCCGTCATGCCCAAAATATATATATACACAAAATAACATCTCAAAAATATCACCTCCGGAATAAAGGAGGGCTCTGTAATCTGCTGATATCTCCTACGGCTCTGCACCGTCTCTCTGTCTACCTGTGGGCATGAACACAAAGGTCCAAAGAAAATCTGACGCGCGTACGAATATTGTACTGAGTATGTAAGGCAGGAATGAAATAAACATAATAGGGAAGTCATAATGGCACAGGACGAGGACATAGCCTTTGACTGGATACATGTTGCACATATATATTACACATAGTATATCATATAAGCCACCATGGTGTGTACCTCATCTTATCATACATACTTTATCATATCGGACATACATTATCATATCGTACATGCATCATCATATCATACATACATCGTCATATCATACATGCATTACCATATCATACATGCATTACCATATCATACATACATCGTCATATCATACATGCATTACCATATCATACATACATCATCATATCATACATACATCATCATCGTTAGTTCACGTCCGAGTACCCATCGTATGCAGCCCACCAGTGGTGGTCATGTCCGCCCTTTTCTCGATACGGTGTAGTCACACGTGTACCCCGGTGGTGGTCGTGGCCCGCCCTTTTCTGCGGTGGAATCATATCATCACACACATCACATATTCATCATCATACATACCATGCATTTATCATCATACATAACATATGCTTAACGTTACCATGCATTACATAGACATATCATAGCTTTATCTTAACTTAACGTCATCAAAGCATATATATATATATATACATACCATATAGTCATCATCATACATTTTATAGGTACATTGTAGGCTAGCATCAACATACATATCATAGATTTATAATTATTAATAGTCTTATAAGCATATCATGGCTCCATCACAATTTAGTATCATTACATACATGTATATGCACATACATCATCACAACATGT